>NC_074671.1:19773498-20073498 GCF_029448725.1 Salvelinus fontinalis | reverse complement strand
ATAAATCCAATGACATGGTGACATTTGTTGTTGATTTCACATTATTTGACAATTCCACCCTCAATCAATGATACAGTGATTTTTCCCTTTCACGTTCTGTCACCTTGTTATGCTCCAAGGTGGGAAAGGGGATACCTAGTCAGTTCCACAACTGAATGCATTCAACCAAAATGTGAGTGCCACATTTAACCCAATCTCTCTGAATCAGAGAGGTGAGGCTACCTTAATCTACATCCACATCATCCGTGCCGCTGTAGCAGTTGTTGTTGGGGGTTAACGGCCGTGCTCAAGGGCAGAACAGCTGAATTTTCCACATTGCTGTAATGTTTTTGTAACTGTTTGAATATGTTATGTGGTGAATGGTCTTGATTGAATAATCTTGTTGTATTTGCAGGGATTCAAACCAGAGACCTTTCGGTTACTTGCCCCACGTTCTTTACTGCTAGGCTACCTGCCGCACCGTACAACAACGTATAACATGACAATATAACAATATGTATAACAATGGCGAGTATCACTTTTGCTGGTGTTGTCATATTTCTCAGCTCACAATGAATATTAGTGAAGCTGAGGAATATGCTGTATAGGGTCCTCTGCTGATTAGCAAAGGGAAGGAATTTGGAAACATAAAAGGTATTCTGGCTTAAACTGTTGCTATGTTTTCTGTCTTTTACTCTCCTCTGAAAATAATAAACACGTAGTAAATGTGGCCATATAATTGCTTGTTCCCAAGATAATTTCAAATTCACTCTTCACTGAAGAGCAAGAGTTTACACAATTAACTTCCAGTCCACACAAATGGACCAACACCTGCACAAGAGACACACATCTGAGGGTAAATACCCCTCTGTTCCAACGAGCGGCTTACTGAGGCGAACATTTGGGTCATTGGATTTTAGCTAATGAGCAGACAAGTTCAACCAATCTAAGGCTGTAAAATTTCACCAATCTCCGGCCATAAAATACACAGCATGATGGGCTGTCCAATTAAAACTGAAGTGTTGCAACAGTAATGCCTCAATCATTGACTTGTAAAACCTAATCGTTATGGCCTTTGACCTGTATAGGTTTTGTTAGACTTAGTCTAGGAGGTTATTTGACCTGTCTCAGTGATATTACTTGAATGGGTATCTGTGTGTCTTGTTGAGGATGTCAAGTGAAAAGTTATAGAATATGATCGATTTAGAATCAAGTGTTTTCTGGGTAAATATTAGGACACTACATCCAATCACTACTGAAAATGATTAAAATGTTGTAAAGAAAAAGTTTGTCAATGAGAGACGAATAGATCTGTAACATTAAAATACAACTGAAATGGTACACACCAAGTCCATTCAAGTGTGACACTTTTCACAAACCATCGGGAAAATGTATTTATAGAAGCTCTAGAACAGAAATTTTCAAGAAATCACTCATTATCTTCAATCTTCTCAAAGCCCATTGTAAACAGTTATGTTAAACCACTAGACTTCTATCCTTAAAAAACAAATTTGATCTCAGATGTTTTGTATATACACTGAACAAAACAATAAACGCAACAAGTAGATGAATAGCTGCCATAGCTCAATTATTTATCAAATATGATTGCGTAGTACAGATCTTGATTGCATCAAACCGGGAGAAGCTAGTGAAGCTAGCGAGCTAGGCCAATTGAGGCTGCAGTGCTTGCGCTTTCTCATCCTACACTTACAAATAACTCCATTCATATAGTCGTGGTCGTTGTAGCCTATCCTTCTCCTTTTAACTTTTAATTCCATTAATTAGATATCTGCTAACTTTTGCTACATACTAAGGCTCTATGACTAGCCTACTGCGGCTTTGATAACTTATGATTGGCCAACAACAACAAGCGTCACTCTCCGCTCTCGTGAAATGCAAGAGCAGCAGCATAAATTGTTAAATTTCTCTCTATTGTAGCAGTCGCGTTCGGATCTGTAGGGGCTCTTTCGGACATGTAAGTTAAAATTACATATGGTGGGCCCATGTTTCATGAGCTGAGATAAAAGATCCCAGAAATTGTCCATACGCACAAAAAGCTTACTTCTCTCAAATGTTGTGGACAAATTTGTTTACAACACTGTTAGTGAGCATTTCTCCTTTGCCAAGATAATCCATCCACCTGACAGGTGTGGCATATCAAGAAGCTGATTAAACAGCAGAAATCATTACACAGGTGCACCTTGTGCTGGGGACAATAAAAGGCCACTCTAAAATGTGCACACAACACAATGCCACAGATGTCTCAAGTTTTGAGGGAGTGTGCAATTGGCATGCTGACTGTAGGAATGTCCACCATGTTCATTTCTCTACCATAAGACGCTTCCAACGTCATTTTAGACAATTGGCAGTATGTGCCTCACAACCGCAGACCACATGTAACCATGCCAGCCCAGGACCTCTACATCCAGTTTCTTCACCAGTGGGATCGTCTGAGACCAGTCACCCGGACAGCTGACAGAATTTCTGCACAAACTGTCAGAAACCGTCTCAGGCAAGCTCATCTGCGTGGTCGTCGTCCTCACCAGGGTCTTGCTCTGAAACCTAGAAGTAGTGTTTCCCCTTGCTCTGCAAGGGCCGCGGCTTTTGTGGAGCGATGGGTAACGACGCTTCGTGGGTGACTGTTGTTGATGTGTGCAGAGGGTCCCTGGTTCGCGCCCGGTTCGTGGCGAGGGTACGCCGTAAAGTTATACTGTTACATTGATGCTGTTGACCCGGATCACTGGTTGCTGCAGAAAAGGAGGAGGTTGAAAGGGGGGTGAGTGTAACGGATGTGAAATGGCTAGCTAGTTAGCGGGTATGCGCTAATAGCGTTTCAATCAGTTACGTCACTTGCTCTGAAACCTAGAAGTAGTGTGGCTTTTGTGGAGCGATGGGTAACGACGCTTCGTGGGTGACTGTTGTTGATGTCTGCAGAGGGTCCCTGGTTCGCGCCCGGGTCGGGGCGAGGGGACGGTCTAAAGTTATACTGTTACAAATGCACAAACTTCAATGGCCACTGGCAAGCTGGAGAAGTGTGCTCTTCATGGATTAGTTCCTGTTTCAACTATACCGGGAAGATGGCAGTCAGCGTGTATGGCGTTGTGTGGGCGAGCGGTTTGCTGATGTCAACGTTGTGAACAGAGTGCCACATGGTGGTGGTGGGGTTATGGTATGGGCAGGCATAAGCTACGGACAACGAAAACAATTGCATTTTATCAATGGAAATTTGAATGCACAGAGATACCGTGACGAGATCTTGAGGCTCATTATCGTGCCATTCATCCGCCGTCATCTCATGTTTCAGCATGGAAAAATGTCCCAGTTCTTCTGTGGCCTGCATACTCACCAGATATGTCACCCATTGAGCATGTTTGGGATACTCTGGATCGACGTGTACGATAGCTAGTTCCAGTTCTCGCCAATATCATTGGCACAGCCATCGCACAGCCATTGAAGAGGAGTGGGACAACATTACACGGGCCACAATCAACAGCCGGATCAACTCTATGCGAAGGAGATGTCGTGCTGCATGAGGCAAATGGTGGTCACACCAGATACTGACTGGTTTTCTGATCCACGCACCTACTTTTTTTTTAAGGTATCTGTGACCAACAGATGCATATCGGTATTCCCAGTCATGTGAAATCTATAGATTTAGGGCCCCATTCATTTATTTCAAGTACTGATTTCCTTATATGAACTGTAACTTGTGTTTATATTTTTGTTCATTTTATTAAACACTGGAAAATCACATTTCTGACTAAACCGGGCCTTTTAATTCTTGGAACTATAGGGGGTGCTGTTCTGCATTAGCATATTTGGGTCTCCAAATTAAATTTTCTCGTGCTAAATTCTTGATCGTACAATATGCATATTATTGTTATTATTGGATAGAAAACACTTTCTAGTTTCTCTAAGCGTTGAAATTTTGTCTCTGAGTGGTACAGAACAATATCTACAGCACTTTTCATGACAGGGGTCAGATTTCTGAAATTTTTACCTCTGATCTGGAGTCTGTTTTTAAGGCGACAGTGAATGCTATGAAGAAACCGACACTGCCTACGTCTTCCTCTGGGTGTCTGTACGTCATCACGTTTTGAATGGAGTCCATTGCACAATCACAGCCACTATAATTCACGAAAACGTAGAAGTACCGCTCTCTCCCTGCATGCGTCATGCGCCAAATGGACATCAGACCTGCCTCCTTCCAAATCGTTTTTTAGAGAGTGATATTTCTCCGGTCATGTTTTCAGTCGTTATAGTTGTTAAAAACATCATAATGTAGTTAATTTGAACCGTTTTATAGCAATTTATATCCGTTTAGTGCGATTTTGAGGAATTTCTTTGTTGTGCACTCTGAAACTTTGGACACGTTTTGTGGTCCCGTTCGATCGTTAGTGGATATTTCGAAGGACAGAGGACATCTATCGACCAAAAGAAGATTACAACATAGAAAGGATGCATTGCCCAAGAATCTGATGGAAGTACAGCTCAAAGTAAGCAATATTTAATATGATAAATCGTTGTTCTGTCGAAATATTTGAAACGCATATTTCGCCATTTTGTTTGTTATCGCGTCACTTGGCGAACCCTGTATTGAAAAGTAAGGATAATTTAAAAAATGTAAGTCAGCGGTTGCATTAAGAACTAATTTGTCTTTCGATTCCTGTCAACCCTGTATTTTTTAGTCAAGTATATGATTAGCTTTCAATTAAACTAGATCACTCTGATAGATGACGTCAGACATATTGAGGCTTGATTTCCTAGTATTTGTATTGTGTAACCACGGTTTTGTATGGCTAAATATGCACCTTTTCGAACAAACTGTATATGTATGTTGTAAAATGATGTTACAGGAGTGTCATCGGAAGAATTCTGAGAAGGTTAGTGAAAAAATTAATATATTTTGGCGGTGATTACGTTATAGCGCTCTTTGGCTGGAATCGATGCTCTGGTAGCGTTTTCACATGTGGTATGCTAACTTATCGATTTATTGTGTTTTCGCTGTAAAACGCTTAGAAAATCTGAAATATTGTCTGGAATCACAAGATCTGGGTCTTTCCATTGCTATGCTTTGTCTATTCTTATGAAATGTTTTATTAAGAGTAAATTGGTCATACACGTTGCTCTCTATAGTAATTCTAGTCGTCTTGTGATGGTAGGTGCAATTGTAAACTGTGATTTCTACCTGAAATATGCACTTTTTTCTAACAAAACCTATCCTATACCATAAATATGTTATCAGACTGTCATCTAAAGAGGTTTTTTCTTTGTTAGTGGCTATCAATATCTTAGGTTAGCCGAATTGGTGATAGCACCTGAAGTAGTAAGAAACTGATGGAGTTAGAAAAGTGGTGTATTTTGCTAACTGTTTAGCTAATAGATTTACATATTTTGTCTTCCCTGTAAAACATTTTAAAAATCTGATGGTGGCTTTATTCACAAGATCTGTATCTTTCATCTGGTGTCTTGGACTTGTGATTTATTGATATTTAGATGCTACTATTTACTTGTGAAGCTATGCTAGCTATGCTAATCAGTGTGGGGGGGTGGGGGGTGCTCCCGGATCCGGGTTTCTGAGGCAGCAGAGGTTTTAAGATAGTCAGAAACAAAAAATGCATATGGTTAATCTAAATGTTTTTTGTAAATAACATGCTTCCTAAGAGAGTACATTGAAACACCATGGTTGAAGAAATTCATCGACATCCTGAAAAAAACTTGTATCTCAGGTGTTGAGTCATTAGGCCCACATGCCAATAGATCTGAAAATATATATATTTTTCAATTCCTGAAAGTTTTGGAGATACTAGGTTAATCTAGGACACAGACAAAATGCTGCTTGCCTCTCCACCGTGTGTAGGTCTACACTGTTACGTATTAGGCTTAACACATCCAGTTACCCTTTCACGCACAGTCTGCTCTTGGTGAGTGGGAGGTGGAGGTTACAGACAGAGATTGTTTTCATCCTTTGAAATAGATTCAGTCTTCCTAGAAGAATACTAACATTTTATTGATTTTCAGTTACTTTTCTGCTGAGGAATGAAACTGTAATGACAGAGACATTTTCTATTGTCAAGGGTACTACTCACAGGCCCATTCTGTAGGCGAGCGCTCCCATAAGGCTCCAATAAGGCCCATAAGGCTCCCATAAGGCCCATAAGGCTCCCATAAGGCTTGCTCTAACTGTGGCGCCACCTGCACACTTTACACTTTTGTCAGTAAAGATTGCTTCAACATTCCATCAATGGTTCTTATAACGAAGTCTATAATGACAGCAGGGTACTCTGTCTATTATTCGTAAACCCCATAACCTTGAATAACTTTGACCCTGTGCTCTATTCTCCACAGTACAAGTGACTAAGGAATGGGTGATGAATAGCACCTACTATATTCTCTCGTTGCAGCTCCCCCTCAAACTGTACAGTCAATGGTGCACTGAAACGGTTTTAATCACCTTCATTGTACTGAGTGAGGTCATACACATCAATGTCCCGAGAGCCATGAGAAATAATGCACCACTTCTAAAGTGAGGGTGCTAATTTTCACTTCTATTTACCATGAGGTTGGGTTGTGATTTTTGTAATAAATCATGATGTGTCGTGATGTGACCTTAATACATGACAGGCATTCATATCATCTACCCTAAGTCATAATACTTATCTGCAGTGAGTTCTCTTTTACAGTAAGCTTAGAGTGTTTCTTTTGTTATTTCTCTTTGCATTTTTTTTTAACCAATGTGGTAATGCTGCGCTACAGTAACATGCATGCCTTCCCGTTGCTCTTTCTTTGCCTCCACACGTACAGGCTGTAAGAGTAATTGTTTCATGCTCAAAGGTCAAAGGTCACAATCAGTATATCTGGGTTGTGTTCAGTAGGCATCAAACGAATGAAAGTTGACAGAAACGGAGAGGGACTATCTGGGTCGTATTCACTAGTGCACACCGCTATGGAAAATGTAATAAGATTTTCTTATTGGACAAGTTTAGGTAGCCCCTCCCCCTTTCAGTCTGTTTTCTGCCATTTGTTTGCTAGTGTCTATGACACTGGACTTGACCAATAAGAAACGCTAATTTTGTTTTCCATTGTATAACATTTTAAACCAGTTTCCACCATGTCCCATAATGAACACAACCCTGCTGCCTGCATCACATATCAGTATACCATTCAAGATGGCACAGTCGAATGATATCATCCTTTACAATTCCAAGGTTAAAGTGGAACCGTCTGGACTGTGCGCCTGAAGTCCATGTCCGTGCCAGCCTACAGGTTGAAGTGCATGGACGCTTTGACAAGAAACCTCATTACTCGAATGATGTTTTTCCATTTCATGCGGCCAGCAACATATGCTCTGCAACGTTGGGGCATATGGTACTTTGTGCAAGTACTCTTTGTCTCTTTGAGATGGGGATGCAATCATGCCAGTCGAAAATGCACAACCACAGCCATCTGCCCTTTACCTGGTTGGGCGTAGAGAAACACAGCCATCTGCTCTTTACCGGGTTGGGCTACTCTTTACCGGGTTGGGATGCTCTTTACCGTGTTGGGATGCTCTTTAACGGGTTGGGCTGCTCTTTAACGGGTTGGGCTGCTCTTTAACGGGTTGGGCTACTCTTTACCGGGTTGGGATGCTCTTTACCGTGTTGGGATGCTCTTTACCGGGTTGGGCTGCTCTTTACCGGGTTGGGCTGCTCTTTACCGGGTTGAGATGCTCTTTACCATGTTGGGCTGCTCTTTACCATGTTGGGCTGCTCTTTACCGGGTTGGGCTGCTCTTTACCGGGTTGGCCTGCTCTTTACCGGGTTGGGCTGCTCTTTACCGGGTTGGGCTGCTCTTTACCGGGTTGGGCTGCTCTTTACCGGGTTGGGCTGCTCTTTACCGGGTTGGGCTGCTCTTTACCGGGTTGGGCTGCTCTTTACCGGGTTGGGCTGCTCTTTACCATGTTGGGCTGCTCTTTACCGGGTTGGGCTGCTCTTTACCGGGTTGGGCTGCTCTTTACCGGGTTGGGCTGCTCTTTACCGGGTTGGGCTGCTCTTTACCGGGTTGAGATGCTCTTTACCGGGTTGAGATGCTCTTTACCGGGTTGGGCTGCTCTTTACCAGGGTTGGGCTGCTCTTTACCGGGTTGGGCTGCTCTTTACCAGGGTTGGGCTGCTCTTTACCGGGTTGAAATGCTCTTTACCGGGTTGAAATGCTCTTTACCGGTTTGCGCTGCTCTTTACCGGGTTGAGATGCTCTTTACCGGGTTGAGATGCTCTTTACCGGGTTGAGATGCTCTTTACCGGGTTGAGATGCTCTTTACCGGGTTGAGATGCTCTTTACCGGGTTGGGCTGCTCTTTACCGGGTTGGGCATAGAGAAACATTACACATAAGATACTAATCTTGTGTTGTTGTGATTGGTGAACAGTTATTATGAACTTCTCATTTAGAATGCATTGATCTCTGTCTGTTGTTTTTCTGACTCAACAGATGGTCATTACAACTGGTGCAGTCCTCTGTACTGGCAAAAGCAGTAACTGGATTGCTCTTTAGGATTGATAAGACATTCAAAAGAGAAGCAACAAAGCTACAAGTATAGTATAGGATCACCTTAACGTAGTAAGGCTTCTGTTCCAATTGCAGGCATTCTGTAGATTAGGGGTCGGCAAAAACCGTCCCGCAAGTAATTTCTTTATATACACTCACCGAACAGTTTATTGGGTACACCCATCTAGTGCCGGGTTAGATCTCCAGAACAGCCTGAAATCTTCTGGGCATTCTAGAAAGTGTCAGAAACGTTCCACAGGGAGGTTAGTCCATGCTGATGGCATCAAGCTGTTGCTGCAGATTGGATGGCGGTATTCTGCGAACAGCCCGTTCCATCTCATCCCAAAGATGCTCTATTGGGCTGAGGTCTGGGGACTGACCAGGCCACTCAAGAACTCGCTGTCATGTTCCAGGCAATGTTTTTCCACTCCTCAATTGTCCAGTGTTAGTTATCACGTGCCCACTAGAGACGCTTCTTCTTGTTTTTAGCTCATAAGAGTGGAACCCAGTATGGTCGTCTGCTGCAATAGCCGATCCGTGAAAAGGATTGATGAGTTGTGCGTTCCGAGATGCCGTTCTGCACACTGCTGTTGTACTGCGCCGTTATTTGTCTGTTTGTGGTTCGCCTATTAGCTTGCACAACTCTTGCCATTCTCCTTCAACCTCTCTCATCAATGAGCTATTTTCACCCACAGGACTGCAGCTGACTGGATGTTTTTTGTTTGTCGCACCATTCTCAGTAACCTGTGCCCAGGTGCCCAGGAGGGTGGCCGTTTCTGAGATACTGGATCCAGCACCGACAATCATACCACGCTCAGTCGCTTAGGTCACTCGTTTTACCTATTCTAACATTCAATCGAACAGTAACTGAATGCCTCGATGCCTGTCTGCCTGCTTTATATAGCAAGCCACGGCCACGTCACTCACTGTTTGTAGAAGTGATCCATACCTAATAAACTGTCCAGTGAATGTATATATAGGAAATCTATTCCCAAGTATTCCCATTAATTTAAAAAATAGACGTGATGGTGTCTCAATGTAATCAAAGCATAACTTTTTTGGGGCTTAGTTGTGCTCAATTTGCAGTGTTCCGGCCCCACAACATCCCCTTCGACAAAAATTGGCCCGCGGCTGAATCTAGTTGCCAATCCCTGCTGTAGATCCTGACCATAGCCACCAAGAGAAGTTGTTGGACTTGTCAGAGGAATGAAGGGTTCTTTGAGTGCACAAGTTGATCATGAGGGTATGCCGGTGATGGAAAATGACCGGTCTTCTGGCTTTCCACCCTGTTCAAGAGGGCTCTTTTCTCTGAGATTGCCATTCACAAAGCCATTCACATCCAAATTGCATGAACAGAGGTGCATTGAGATTGCTCGTCCTATTCCACTCATGTGATTGCGCCATCGCCATAATTTCAACTTTGTTATCACAACACCTCTATAGTATTGCTGGTCCCTGATAATATGCCTATGGAGCATACTGAGTGCAGTGTGATATTATTACAATCAGTTGTGACATGAAAAAGCTCATGAGTGACATCCTCATTGGTTTGCATCCATTAGGGGTACGGATGGGGCTGTCACTTCAAAGTTTATTAACGGTGAGACGGCGGACCAATGACAGGCTTCAGAAGCCTGATAAGGCAGATCACAGGCGTTTCTGACAGGGCAAAGACAGAGAGGAACCCGGAGGCTCCGACCGACGCACGACGAGAACGAACAAACAATGCATGGAACATGTCTCCACGCCAGGCAGTTCAATGTAATTATCTGCCTGACATCAAACAGTCCGAATGTAATCAACAGTTCAAACAGCGAGAGAGAGAGAGGGGAGAGGAGAGAGAGAGAGAGGAGAGAGAGAGAGAAACAAAAGAAGAACAGGAATCAAAGAGCAATGCATGTCAGAAAAAAGACATTGATTAGATATTGTATATACGACATAAGAGAGGTTATGGGTGTAAATGTGAGTCAGTCACACGACCACCATTGCCAACCTGGTCTCAGAGCATTTTGTATTATTCTGTATGTAAATCCGAGACACTCCATTTAATATGATATTTTGCGTTTCGTATGGCTCGATTAATTTGTGGATGTCCTTCGTCCATTTAGTATGATATGTTACGAATTACAATTAATTGATTTGTCACGAATTTGAAAAACGTACAATGTTACGATTTTGCAAAACGTACAATATGTTACGATTTTGCTGAACATATATGTTATGAATTCTAATTTGTTGTGTCTAATGTTGCCTAGGCGGCTAACGCTAACATTAGCTAGCTGGTTAACGTTAGCTAAGCTAGGGGTTAGGGTTAGCAGTTAGGATTAATCTTAGGATTTAGGTTAAAGGGCTAAAGTTTAGGGTTAGGTAGCATGCCGTTTCAAAGTACCTTAAAAGTAGTTGAAAAGTTGCTAATTAGCTAAAATTCTAAAGTTTCCATGATGAGATTCAAACACACAATCTTTGGCTGCTAGTCGTTTGCGTTATGTGCCTACCATCCACCCCGACCAACCACCCTTGTTTTTGCCTTAAGTAACCTTCTGTCTTACGTAACCATACTAAACGTAACATATAATACTAATTTGAGTGTCCCGGATTTACATTTACTTTGTTACAGCTAGTCTATGAGACCAGGCTGCCATTCCGCACACCTCCACTATCTCATATTTCATTGGAAATGAATTTTCATTATTAGCCTGTGTAACTACAATCATACCCACAGAGGAATGAAATATTACATCCAAATATATATATATATATATATATATATATATATACCTACTCATTCTAGGGTTTTTCTTTATTTTTACTATTTTATACATTGTAGAATAATAGGGAAGACATCAAACTAGTGAAGAAATCAAACTGCTATAACACATATGGAATCATGTAGTAACCAAAAAAGTGTCAAACAAATCAAAATATTTCATATTTGAGATTCTTCAAAGTAGCCACCCTTTGCCTTGATGACAGCTTTGCACACTCTTGGCATTCTCTCAACCAACTTCATGAGGTAGTCACCTAGAATGCATTTCAATTAATTAACAGGTGTGCATTGTTTAAAGCTAATTTGTGGAATTTCTTTCCTTCTTAATGCGTTTGAGCCAATCAGTTATGTTGTGACAAGGTAGGGTTGGTATACAGAAGGTAGCCCTATTTGGTAAAAGACCAAGTCCATATTATGGCAACAACAGCTTAAATAAGCAAATAGAAACGACAGTCCACCATTACTTTAAGACATGAAGGTCAGTCAATGCAGAAAATGTCAAGAACTTTCAAAGTTTCTTCAAGTGCAGTTGCAAAAAGCATCAAACGCTATGATGAAACTAGCTGTCATCAGGACCGCCACAGGAAAGGAAGACCCAGAGTCACCTCTGCTGCAGAGGATATGCTGCAGTAGTTTATGCTGCAGTAGTTTATGTGTCGGGGGGGGCTAGGGTCAGTCTGTTATATCTGGAGTACTTCTCCTGTCTTGTCCTGTGTGAATTTAAGTATGCTCTCTCTAATTCTCTCTTTCTTTCTTTCTCTCTCTCACTCCTTGCTGTCCCCAGTCCACCTGGCCGTGCTGCTGCTCCAGTTTCAACTGTTCTGCCTGCGGCTATGGAAACCTGACATGTTCACCGGACGTGCTACCTGTCCCAGACCTGCTGTTTTCAACTCTCTAGAGACAGCAGGAGCAGTAGAGATACTCTTAATGATCGGCTATGAAAAGCCAACTGACATTTCCTCCTGAGGTGCTGACTTGTTGCACCCGCGACAACTACTGTGATTATTATTATTTGACCATGCTGGTCATTTATGATCATTTGAACATCTTGGCCATGTTCTGTTATAATCTCCACCCGGCACAGCCAGAATAGGACTGGCCACCCCTCATAGCCTGGTTCCTCTCTAGGTTTCTTCCTAGGTTTTGGCCTTTCTAGGGAGTTTTTCCTAGCCACCGTGCTTCTACACCTGCATTGCTTGCTGTTTGGGGTTTTAGGCTGGGTTTCTGTACAGCACTTTGAGATTTCAGCTGATATAAGCAGGGCTATATAAATACATTTGATTTGATACGTTCATTAGAGTTACCAGCCTCAGAAATCGGCAATTAACTGCACCTCAGATTGCAGCCCAAATAAATTATTCACAGAGTTCAAGTAACAGACACATCTCAACAGCAACTGTTCAGAGGAGACTGCGTGAATCTGGCCTTCATGGTTGAATTTCTGCAAAGAAACCACTACCAAAGGACACCAATGATAAGAAGAGACTTGCTTGGGCCAAGAAACTCAAGCAATGGACATTCGACTGGTGGAAATATGTGCTTTGGTCTGATGAGTCCAAATTTGAGATTTTGGTTCCAATCGCCGTGTCTTTGTGTGACGCAGAGTAGGTGAACGGATGATCTCCGCATGTGTGGTCCCACCGTGACGCATGGAGGAGGAGGTGTTATGGTGTGGGGGTGCTTTGCTGGTGACACTGTCAGTGATTTATTTAGAATTCAAGGCACACCAGCATGGCTACCGCAGCATTCTGCAGCGATACGCCAGTCCCACTAAGCGCAAACCAGATGGGATATCATTTGTTTTTCAACAGGACAATGACCCAACACACCTCCAGGCTGTATAAGGGCTATTTGACCAAGAAGGAGAGTGATGGAGTGCTGCATCAGATGACTGGCCTCCACAATCACCCGATCTCAACCCAATTGAGATGGCTTGGGATGAGTTGCTCAGCATATGTGGGAACTCCTTCAAGACTGTTGGAAAAGCATTCCAGGTGACTACCTCATGAAGCTGGTTGAGAGAATGCCAAGAGTGTGCAAAGCTGACATCAAGGCAAAGGGTGGCTACTTTGAAGAATCTCAAATAGGAAATATATTTGGATTTGTTTGACACTTTTTTGACGTGTACTATATATACTTTTGACGTGTACTATATATATATATATATATATATATATATATATATATATTAGATACATATACTAGATACATAGAAGAAAATCACACTTTTTAAAGATGCATTCTGACACAAGCTTTTGCAATGACACAGGTGATAGTGCTGGGCCTAAAATGACATTCCCCTCATTCCCCTGCAGCTATGTGCTAATACGTTCCAGATGCTGTGATTACAGGGCTAATTAAACGCTGAATTCCGAGTCTCCTGTCACAGAACGGGATTTCCTGATTACTGCAGCAGAAATTAGCAAATGAACGCCTCTTTTGCATCCAACCATCAAGCTTTAAGAAACCCCAGAAGATGGCAACAACCAAAGAAAATAAGAAAAGGGCATTAAAAGGAAACAATAGGTTTTAGTGAGCAAAGCAGCGTGGGATGTGGATGGTCCTCCAGCCAGCCACATCTGTGTGTCTGGGCCCACGTCCAGCCCTCTTGGGGGGGTCAGAGGTGACCGTGTGCATTTTGCTGGGGCTATATTTGGACGCGGCCAGCCTGTGTCTGGTCGACGGAAGCCAACTGCACGAGTGGCTTTACAAACATCAGCCTAAACACACTGACCATCTGTGTGTATTTATAGACAGCATATCTCTTGCATGTCAATGCATCTGTATTTTGATGGTGTCTTTATAATAAACGTAGTGACTGTTTAGGACTCAGAAGCAGTCACCAGTAGGAGTATGTTATAAGAGTCATCAGAAAGAGAGACATTTCTATGAGAGTTACTGTAGATTTCACTTATGATTTGAGAGCCTTCCCTTTGTTCCGGTTTAGAACACATCTACATGTGATAGACAACACATGCATTTTAATTGGCTGTTAGCGTTTTGATAATTTCCACTCTTAAGGAATGATAACATTTGGGCCATGGAAATTGGTGGTTGTCAGGATGGCAAGATGCATCATGTGAAATGATTCATGGAATGGTTAACTGCTTTTGTCCCAATTCAAAGACTGACATCGTTCAATTACCAACCATTCCATTCCACACAATTCAAATGACTTTCTAGAATGAGTAATACTTGTATATGTATCATAAAATACCTCAGGGTGAATAATAAACACAATGTTGGATACTGGGATCAGCAGTAGTGACAGAGTAACCACACACACAGCCTGTTAATAAGATGCTATTAACAACTTCAAGAACCCCCATCAACCATCCGTGACACCTCACCACTTTCTATGTGTACTAAAGTGTACCTGTTCTGTGTCTACTGTATGTTTGCAGCAATGATTCTGTAAATAAGTGTAGATGGCTAGTATAGACTGTACATTTAACATTACATTTAAGTCATTTAGCAGACGCTCTTATCCAGAGCGACTTAAAAATTGGAAAGTTCATACATATTCATCCTGGTCCCCCCCGTGGGGAATGAACCCACAACCCTGGCGTTGCAAGCGCCATGCTCTACCAACTGAGCCACACGGGACCAAGTGTAAGTGGATGTTCAAATCAAAGTCTATTGGTATATTTATTGGTTTATTGAACGTCAACATCTCAGTGGCTTCAAATCTTTGGTATGGCTTACCACCATATATGGGCATACACATTTGACTGGGCAGTCCAAGCTGATGACCTCATTTTAAGATGGTTGCTACCTACATTCCGGTTAGCGTTGTGAAGCATAAACTAAATAAACACGGGATACTTTGATACACACCGAAAGCCGTGACTCCACAGATCATGAGGATATCTTATTTGTCTGTCTATGACCTACCGTTATTGATCACCAGCCCCGAGAGTCAACATTTTTATTTTACGCAACGTTTTCACCAAACAACTTACAAGGTAAGCTTTGATTTGGCCTCTGTTTGAGCTATAGCTACATGGGGGAATCAAATGCATCCTTAGGTAGGTAGGAACCACTTTGCCAATGTTATCTGATGATGTACTGTATGACTTAATGGCAACATCAAATGTCCACCGATTGACAATATCTTTGCGCATCAAAAATATGATGTTGCCTGCTTACGCGCTGTAGGCATCCATATCCCCTGTATGTCCCCCGACACCACCACAATGTACACTGTAGGCATCCATATCCCCTGTATGTCCCCCGACACCACCACAATGTACACTGTAGGCATCCATATCCCCTGTATGTCCCCCGACACCACCACAATGTACACTGTAGGCATCCATATCCCCTGTATGTCCCCCGACACCACCACAATGTACACTGTAGGCATCCATATCCCCTGTATGTCCCCGACACCACCACAATGTACACTGTAGGCATCCATATCCCCTGTATGTCCCCCGACACCACCACAATGTACACTGTAGGCATCCATATCCCCTGTATGTCCCCCGACACCACCACAATGTACACTGTAGGCATCCATATCCCCTGTATGTCCCCCGACACCACCACAATGTACACTGTAGGCATCCATATCCCCTGCATGTCCCCCGACACCACCACAATGTCTGAGAGAGGTTGGTGTTGTAGAAATGTAGTTTTTATAGTGAACAATAACTTTTAGGTGCATCCAGTGTGTAAAAACAGTGAAATTACCACATTCTGACACTGGAGAGGTTGAAAGGACACGTGAATGTACCCTGGATAGCTCATAACACCACCACAATGTTTGAGCGAGGTTGAGATGGTAGAAATTGTGTTTGTATACTGAACAAATAGCTTTTAGGGACTGCACATTCAGTATGTAATAGCACTGGAATTATCTAATTTGCAGACATATGCCGCTTTGGAGAGGTTTAGGGACACTTGGAAACGTTCAGGAAACACCTGACACCGCTTACTAAAACATCTGTCCATTTCTAGTTGTTAGGTCTATCAATCCCATTTTTTGCTGATATTATTCACATGTTGTAACGGCTCTCTTTCGGTGAGTGAGTTGACCAAGGCGCAGCGGGTGATGAATACATAATGTTTTAATGACAAGACGGAAAAACACGAAACGAAATACACTTGAATGATTTACAAAATAACAAAACGAACTAGACAGACCTAAACTATGAACTTACATGAAACGAGGAACACAATAAACAGGAACGACCGAACGAACGAGACGAGACAGTACCGTGTGGTGCAAAATACACAGACACAGCGACAATCACCCACAAACAAACAGTGAGAACCTCCTACCTTAATATGACTCTCAATTAGAGGAAAACGCAAAACACCTGCCTCTAATTAAGAGCCATACCAGGCAACCCAAAACCAACATAGAAACGGAAAACATAGACTGCCCACCCAAAACTCACACCCTGACTATCACACACATACAAAACAACAGAAAACAGGTCAGGAACGTGACACATGTTGTGGATGCCGTCTAATGTGTTTTCAACTCTAGTCATCAATAATTCACTTATAGCTTGTCAATGAAAGATGACTTTCTAAATAAATATATATTTTGTGTGTGATTGATCACGTGTATTCTGAACTATGTAACTCTTATCTATCTTCTGATCATTTCCTCATAATCTCCCAGATGTCTTCTGTCCAAATATACCAAGTTTTTGCATGTCAGAATCATGTAATTACACATGAATAGCAGTTACTTTTCTGTATATCTATTTAGGCGGACATCTACAATTTGCCAGTACATTTAAGAGGTCATGAATCTTGCACTGGAGACAGAACTGAGTGATTTTTGCTAGCTGCAAAGTCAAAATTAGTATATATGGTAAACATTCATGGAAACCAACATGTGCTTTTTGGTTTTGATTTCAGGTTAGGTTTAGGCATTAAGGTTAGCAGTGTGGTTACGGTTAAGGTTAGAGGTTTAAAATCAATTTTTATGACTTTGTGGCTGTGCCACAACAGGCACATCAGAATTGTTTATACATTTCAGCAGGAATCCATGAATAGACTTGATGCAGTCTGTGAGAGCTGTTAAACAGAATCAGTAAGCCCCTGAAGAGTATTCCCCATGTGTAAAGAGAACTGTTGAATGCAGTTTTCACTACATTGCATGTTAAAGCTAACCAAGTGGGCAAAATTGGTTGTAAAGATTTTCAGGCTATTTTATTTTATTTTTATTTCACCTTTATTTAACCAGGTAGGCTAGTTGAGACCAAGTTCTCATTTGCAACTGAGACCTGGCTCTTTTGGCATCGTAGTCCAATTGTGTACTGTTTGAAAAGTAATGTTTTTATTAGATGCTGACATCTTTCCCAGACATCTTGATGGAGTCATCAAAATATGTCTTCACCTGATTTCACCTGATGTGCTTAGGTAATATCACCTTAATATTACCAACCAGAAAATTACGTCATTATGACGTCGCATGCCAAATGTGACAGTGATCATAACGTGGACCTGTTCCGTAGTTAGGTTCCGTGGTTGCCATGGTGCCGTGAGGTCGCCAAGGCTGAGAGCTCCTGTACATTTTGTAAATATTTAATAATTTGGAACTGTTTTTTTGTAAAAATATTTATGTTGATAAATCTCAGTTTAGATCACATAGATAGATAGGGTGGTCTTCAAAGTAAACCGCAAGGCTCTCCAGAGGGTGCTGCGGTCTGCACAACGCATCACCGGGGGCAAACTACCTGCCCTCCATGACACCTACAGCACCCGATGTCACAGGAAAGCCAAAAATATCATCAAGGACAACAACCACCCGAGCCACTGCCTGTCATCCAAAAGGCAAGGTCAGTACATATTCATCAAAGCTGGGACCGAGAGATTGAGAAACAGTTTCTATCTCAAGGCCATCAGACTGTTAAATAGCCATCACTAACTCAGAGAGGCTGCTGCCTACATTGAGACCCAATCACTGGACACTTTAATAAATTGATCACTAGTCACTTTAAACAATGCCACTTTAATGATGTTTACATATCTTACATTACTCATATCACATGTATATACTGTATTTTATACCATCTACTGCACCGTGCCTATGCCGCTTGGCCATCGCTCATCCATATATTTATATGTGCATATTCTCATTCATCCCTTTTAGATTTGTGTGTATAAGGGAGCTGTTGGGGAATTGTTATATTACTTGTTAGATATTACTGCACTGTTGGAACTAGAAGCACAAGCATTACGCTACACTCACATTATCTCCTAACCATGTGTATGTGACCAATACAATTTGATTTGATTTACAAGACTGCTGATGGATCATTTGTTTGCATTGGCTAGCTAACTAGCTGGATGGCTCTTTTAAATAATGCAGCAGCAGCTCCGGCTTTTTACTTTTCCCTGCCGGTTGAAAGGTGGAGACTGCTGTGTCTGAGATGTCAGAGGGACTGGTCCTGACCACTGCTGATGTGTAGTTGAATTTCTGGCGCTTTACTGCAGCCGATGCATCACCCAGTTGGTACACTGTAGTCAGTGGAGGATCAGCTACGGCTACAATGGAGGAACTGGTAACGTCGGACAAAGCGAGGGCCCTGATGAAGAGCTCCTGGCTTGTCTGACAGATTGACTTTCTCCTTGGCTGTACTGTACCATCGATGCGCCCTCCGCTCACGCCATACTGACTTTTTCAAACTGCCTCAACTCCATTTGTTTTCCATATTCAATTTGTTATTCATTGAGTAATGCATTTTGTTAACAATAGGACCACAATGAAGATACGTTTCTTAACTTTTTTGTGTTGTCCTCTATGATTTCTAAATGCATGATTTTTTTTTCTTCAAGTACATCATGTCATATGACCTCTCATCAAAAGTGAGACACGTTGTTTGAGGTATACATAAATCAGTAGAGTCCATCTCGTGTAGAGGGGGACACAACAAAAGGATGAAAACGGTTCAACTGGCAGCACTAATTAACTGTTGATTGGTTCGTAAAGAGGGTAAATAGGCATGCTTACCACGCCTTGTTGCCGGTGAAGTTTTAATTAACACTGACCTGATTGAAACAGAATTGCATGAGTGGAAACATAGGGTGTTCCTTGATTGACATGCAAAAAAATTTAACCCTGTGTTCAAATAAAAGCTGCCAAAAATATTTACTAGATATTTACCACTGCATTTTTGTTATTTTACAGTTACTCCTGTCCCAAGCTACCTACAATTACTTCAAATGAGTTAGCACAGTATATAAGCAGACAAATTAATATCTACCAAACCATTTTTAAAGGCACATCATTACATGTTTGATATGCTATACTCTTGCCTTGTCTGGTATTGTTTTAACTGAGTCTTTGCAGCCTCTTGTGCTATCTTTGGAAATGAGATCAGGTTCTCAATTGACTTGCCTGCTTAAATGAATAAATTAATAATCACTTACTATCTAACGCTATGTATAAACATTCCATCTAAGGGGATTCTAAGATGTCTATTAACAATCAACTTCTATTAGCCCAAGGCTTTAATGGCTGCAATTGCAAGAGAGGCTCTAAATGTCTCATCTGGTATATGTTGCACAGGGAATCAACTAATCCCATAGGTTTACCTGCGAGTTATTTTGTGTTGCAATAACATCCAACTGAGTGAGAGTTATCTACTGCAAATAATGTATATTGGCAAGCACATGACTATATCACGACTGCAAGTTCAAGCTGAAGAGAAAGATCTCTTATCAGGCAGACAAATCCAAGACAAAGAGCATTTATTATGCCATTACATTAAAAAAACTAAATGTTCTCAAAAAACGGGAAGCCATTATATGAGGGAAGAGTGATTCTGTTCTTGTGCATTTGTCATAATAACACTCAATCTGTGTAGTCTGAAGCCCCCACAGGCCAGCTTGATTACCTCTGCTGAACCAACACAAACACAAACACCACCACTGAGCTGCTGTTGAAGGGCTTTTTTCTCCTTCGTCCTTGGGAAAACGCCGAAGACTGATACTGAATTGAAGGTTATTATTTTCTATGATACACGTTTTATGTAACACTTAATTTTTTTGATTTTCTACAATTTTCTACAATTTACCCAGAAAGTGCATGATAATTACCTTATGTATGTATATATTTTTCATTCACTGACTGTAAGTACCACTATGTGCCATTTTCTACCTGGTTTTCAACCGTGTTGAATGCTGTGTATTATGTACTAGAAAGTGCCCATTTTCTTAACTATTACCAGGTAAGATCCCATTGAAACAGGACTGTAAGACAAGTAAGTGTTAGAGTTGAGGCTGCCATTCATGATATCTAATCACAATATAATAACTTTGGTATAGCATCACGGACAGCATAAGTTGGAAAGGCACAATGTTAAGGTAACCGCTTGGAATTATTAATTCCGTCGATGTAACACACAGAGTGTGTGAAGAATGAGTGAAGAATGAGTCAAAACAATGTTTGAGGAACCCTCAATGGAGCTGGAGCTTAGTTTCCTATAAAAACAAGTTATCACCTCAATGGGAGATTCTCAATTGGGCCAAAATACGTCTTCACCTCGACTCCTCCGTCCTCCTCTCCTCCGTGACCGGGAAACCGATAAGTGGTCGCCATAAGGAGAGTGTAATTTTGTTAGTAGGAGAATGTAGGATTTTTCCCCTCTCCTGTGTAGGATGCTCAGGTGTATCCTACACGGGAGAGATTTAAAATCCGCCACACCCCTTTTGAATCAGCTGTTGTTTTCTCGGAGGACAAAAGCATGCAGACATTTAAAAACTATGTGCTACGTTTCCTTTTAACAATAAATAGTCTAGCACAACTAGCAAATATTTTGAACACTTACACATGTTTTTTGGGATTCCGCCTCTGTAAACGTAATTTGCCTGATGAGGCGCAATTGTTTCCACGTTTCCTCTTCTCACCTTCCCTCTCCTCGCTTACCTTTTGAACCTTTTTCAAAAGGATGCGAGGGGAGGACAGAGGAGAGGATGCAAGGAATCAAGCTAACTCAATTGAGATTCTCCCAATGTCCTTGTCGCTATAGTGACAATGGCAGGATCAAGGTACCACGTCTTATAAGCAGAACAACCTTCCTCTGTCTCTCTCTCTCTCTCTTACCAATTCCATTCAATAATTTTTCTTGGTGCATAATGTAGTCCTATCAGGTGACACCCACAATGCTGATGTTCGTCTTTTAAAGATGGAAGTGGTGTGCTCTTTTTTACCAGCATCACAGGCGGCACAAAGTTGGAACTACTGAGATGAGGTGAGCACACATTGAACACACAGACACACACACTCATGTATGCATACACACACCTAACATACACACTGAAAAACTGACACACAAACCTTCCCAGCTCATTAAATCGTCACTGCAGCACATGTGCTTTCCCTGCATTTTAAAGGTCACTCTTATAGCCCCACCGCCTTTGCCCTCAATTTGTTGAGTCGAAAGTGTTCCACAGTGTCACGCCCTGACCATAGTTTGCTTTGTATGTTTCTATGTTTAGTTTGGTCAGGGTGTGATCTGAGTGGGCATTCTATGTTGTATGTCTAGTTTGTCTATTTCTATGTGTTTGGCCTGATATGGTTCTCAGAGGCAGGTGTTAGTCGTTGTCTCTGATTGGGAACCATATTTAGGTAGCCTGTTTTGGGTTGTGGGTGATTGTTCCTGTTACTGTGTTCCTGTGTTTGTGTTGTCACTTTACGGGACTGTTTCGTCTTCGTTCGTTTATTCGTTATTTTGTTTGTTTCAAGTATTCATATTAAAATGGATACTCACCACGCTGCATCTTGGTCCAACATTTCTTACTCCTCATCAGAGAAGGACGAAGTATTCCGTTACACACAGGGATGCTGGCCCATGCTTATTCCAATGCTTCCCACAGTTGTGTCAAGTTGGCTTGATGTCCTGGGTGGTGGACCATTCTTGATCCACACGGGAAACTGTTCTTGACACAAACCGGTACGCTGGTTTGCCCATTCACCCTCTGAATGGCACACATACACAATCCATGTCTCAATTGTCTCAAGGTTTAAAAATCCTGGTTTTTATCCTGTCTCCTCCCCTTCACTTACATTGATTGAAGTGGATTTATCCAGTGACATCAGTAAGGGATCATAGCTTTCACCTGGTCAGTCTATGTCATGGAAAGAGCAGGTGTTCTTAATGTTTTGTACACTCAGTGTATATACTTTATTTGTTACATGCAATACCACTTTTATTAATTTACAAGTGTATAGTGGATGAGTTACAGTATATCGTATCAGTGGCTAAATTAATAGATGAAAAATGTAATATTATGCCAAAAAAATGTCCCAGGCAAGGGTGAGAGATGTCCTCTGTGGTTGGGAAAGAGGTCAATGGAGTTACAGCAGAGGTCCCTAGTCTACTTCCAATCATCGCCTCACTGCCATCGTGAAGCGAATACCCTGTGGAGGGGTGCCCAAATTAGGCGCCCCGGTCAGATCAAACTATGGGCAGGGTTATGGCCCTGTTATGGTGGTTTTACAGAGGCTAGATATGTGTGTTGTGAACAGAGGCTGTCACAGCGTGAAAGGTGTCACTATGTTGTCAATGCTGAGGAATAAAGCTGCTTAATTAAGCAGGGGACAAATGGCTTGTGACAGCCAAAGAGAGCCCGGAGGTAGATACAGAGGGCAGAGAGGTCTCACAAATTAAGTCCGCTGCTCTGATCCTCATTTCAGGTTAGTTAGACTCCCCAGCTAGTGAGGAAGAACTGATAATTACAATTTGTAAACTGTATATTATGGAAATGTGTTTAGTATGCAGAAGAGGTGTTAGGGATGGAAGGAAGGAAGGGAGAGAGAGAAATGGAGAGAGAGGGTTGTTACGATTATGATTGTTTTCAGTTGTTACATGCTAGATGGTAGGTGAAGATAGACTACCAGTACACAAATATAGAATCAGTATACCAATGTCAATGATTGAAATTGCAGATAGAGAATTACTGTAGAAGGTCAGTAACAGTTTGTTTGAAGGGGGGTATGTATACTAATTCATAACACCTTAGGTAAATACTTCATGACACATCTATGTGTAACGGCGGTCCTCCTCTTCATCTTCGGAAGAGGAGGAGTATTGAGGGAACCAAGGCGCAGCGTAATGAAATGACATTTTATTAACGAAAAAAACACGAACTTGAATAAACTAACAAAAATAACAAACGGTGTAGACAGACCTATGCGACGAACTTACATAAAACAAGAAGAACGCACGAATAGGACAATTAGACTACACAAACCGAACAAACCGTAACAGTCCCGTATGGTGCAAACAATTACACAGACACGGAAGACAATCACCCACAACGAACACTGTGACAACGCCTACCTAAATATGACTCTCAATTAGAGGAACGCCAAACACCTGCCTCTAATTAAGAGCCATACCAGGCAACCCAAAACCAACACAGAAACAGAAAACATAGAATGCCCACCCAACCTCACGTCCTGACCAACTAACACACATAACAAACTAACATAAATAGGTCAGGAACGTGACATAACCCCCCCCATAAGGTGCGAACTCCGGGCGCACCAGCACAAAGTCTAGGGGAGGGTCTGGGTGGGCATCTAACCACGGTGGTGGCTCAGGCTCCGGGCGAGGTCCCCACCCCACCATAGTCAATCCCAACCTCCATCTACCCCTAAAAATGTCCACCCATATCCCACAAAATCCTCTTTGTAACATCCATGACAGGGACAGCACCGGGACAGAGGAATAAATCAAGACAGAGGGATAGATAAGAATAAAGAGGTAGATCAAGAAAGAGAGGGAGATCATAATAGAGGGGCAACTCCGGACTGAAAGGCAGCTCCGGACAGAGAGACAGCTCTGGACTGAGGGGCAGTTCTGGGTATATAGCCGTTTCAGGCTGAAGGGCAGCTCATGGCTGACTGACGGCTCTCGACGCTCATGGCAGGCTGACGGCTCTCGACGCTCATGGCTGGCTGACGGCTCTCGACGCTCATGGCTGGCTGACGGCTCTCGACGCTCATGGCTGGCTGACGGCTCTCGACGCTCATGGCTGGCTGACGGCTCTCGACGCTCATGGCTGGCTGACGGCTCTCGACGCTCATGGCTGGCTGACGGCTCTCGACGCTCATGGCTGGCTGACGGCTCTCGACGCTCATGGATCGCTGGCGGCTCTGGCAGATCCTGTCTGGTTGGCGGCTCTGGCAGATCCTGTCTGGTTGGCGGCTCTGGCAGATCCTGTCTGGTTGGCGGCTCTGGCAGATCCTGTCTGGTTGGCGGCTCTGGCAGATCCTGTCTGACGGACGGCTCTAGCGGCTCCTGTCTGGCGGGCGGCTCTAGCGGCTCCTGTCTGGCGGACGGCTCTGTAGGCTCATGGCAGACGGGCGGCTTTGCAGGCTCATGGCAGACGGGCGGCTTTGCAGGCTCATTGCAGACGGATGGCTCAGACGGCGCTGGGGAGACGGATGGCTCAGACGGCGCTGGGGAGACGGATGGCTCAGATGGCGCTGGGGAGACGGATGGCTCAGATGGCGCTGGTGAGACGGATGACTCTGGCCGGATAAGGCGCACTGTAGACCTGGTGCGTGGTGCCGGAACTGGAGGCACCGGGCTAAGGACACGCACCCTCATACTAGTGCGCGGAGCAGGGACAGGGCACACTGTACTCTCAAAGCCCACTCTATACCTGGTGCGTGGTACCGGCACTGGTGACACCGGGCTGAGGACAAGCACATCAGGATTAGTAGGGGGAGAAGAAACAGTGTGTACAGGGCTCTGGAGACGCACAGGAGGCTTAGTGCGTGGTGCCGGAACTGGAGGCACCGAACTGGATACACGCACTACAGGGAGAGTGCGTGGAGGAGGAACAGGGCTCAGGAGACGCACTGGTAGCCTAGTGCGTGCTGTAGGCACTGTAGGTACTAGGCTGGGGCGGGGAGGTGGCGCCGGAAATACCGGACCGTGGAGGCGTACTGGCACTCTTGAGCATTGAGCCTGCCCAACCTTACCTGGTTGAATGCTCCCGGTCGCCCGACCAGTGCGGGGAGGTGGAATAACCGCACTGGCCTATGTAGGCGAACCGGGGAAACCATGCGTAAGGCAGGTGCCATGTATGCCGGCCCGAGGAGACGCACTGGAGACCAGACGCGTTGAGCCGGCCTCATGACACCTGGCTCAATGCCCAATCTAGCCCCACCAGTGCAGGGAGGTGGAATAACCCGCACTGGGCTATGCACTCGTACAGGAGACACCGTGCGCTATACTACGGCGCCTGCCCGTACTCCCGCTCTCCACGGTAAGCCTGGGAAGTGGGCGCAGGTCTCCTACCTGCCCTTGGCCCACTACCTCTTAGCCCCCCCCAAGAAATGTTTGGGTGTTACTCACGGGCTTTTTGGGCTTCCGTGCCAGACGCGTTCCCTCATAACTCCGGTTCCTCTCTCCAGTAGCCTCTGCTCTCCGCAGTGCCTCCAGCTGTTCCCATGGACGGTGATTCACTTTAGCCCATGGTCCTTCTCCGTTAAATATTTGCTCCCAACTCCATAAGTCCTGTATACTTCCCCGTTGCTCCAAATTACGCTGCTTGGTTCTGGATTCCTGGTGGGTGATTCTGTAACGGCGGTCCTCCTCCTCTTCATCTTCGGAAGAGGAGGAGTATTGAGGGAACCAAGGCGCAGCGTAGTGAAATGACATTTTATTAACGAAAAAAACACGAACTTGAATAAACTAACAAAAATAACAAACGGTGTAGACAGACCTAGACGACGAACTTACATAAAACAAGAAGAACACACGAATAGGACAATTAGACTACACAAACCGAACAAACCATAACAGTCCCGTATGGTGCAAACAATTACACAGACACGGAAGACAATCACCCACAACGAACACTGTGACAACGCCTACCTAAATATGACTCTTAATTAGAGGAACGCCAAACACCTGCCTCTAATTAAGAGCCATACCAGGCAACCCAAAACCAACACAGAAACATAAAACATAGAATGCCCACCCAACCTCACGTCCTGACCAACTAACACACATAACAAACTAACATAAATAGGTCAGGAACATGACACTATGAGTGTCAGGCGGTGGGTGTAGCTGGTGCATGAAGTCAGGCGGTGGGTGTAGCTGGTGCATGAAGTCAGGTGGTGGGTGTAGCTGGTGCATGAAGTCAGGCGGTGGGTGTAGCTGGTGCATGAAGTCAGGCGGTGGGTGTAGCTGGTGCATGAAGTCAGGCGGTGGGTGTAGCTGGTGCATGAAGTCAGGCGGTGGGTGTAGCTGGTGCATGAAGTCAGGCGGTGGGTGTAGCTGGTGCATGAAGTCAGGCGGTGGGTGTAGCTGGTGCATGAAGTCAGGCGGTGGGTGTAGCTGGTGCATGAAGTCAGGCGGTGGGTGTAGCTGGTGTATGAAGTCAGGCGGTGGGTGTAGCTGGTGCATGAAGTCAGGCGCAGGAGAGCAGAGATGAGTGAACAACGCACTTTACTTAAGAAAAATAGCACATGCAACAGTACCAATGCGAGAACAATAACGGTTGTCACAAAACACAGGTGAAAACAGCACCCGGACAAAACCAGCAGGAAACGTACCGACCTGAACAAATAAACAATCACACACAAAGACATGGGGGAAACAGAGGGTTAAATACATGACCAGTAATTGGGAAATGAAAACCCGGTGTGTGGGAAACAAAGACAAAACCAATGGAAAATGAAAAGTGGATAAGCGATGGCTAGAAAACCGTCGACTTCGACCGCTGAGCGCCGCCCGAACAAGGAGAGGAACTGACTTGACAATGAGTGTTGAAATATCCTTCAAAACACCCTTCTTAGTACATTTTCTCAACATTTCTGACCTAGCGCCTAGAGAGAGAATGTCATAATAACACTTGGACTTCCATTACAGTACTCAATGTCATTTTTCGTCAAACTATGAATACATATTTATTTAGATATAATGACAGAAAATGAGTTATCATAGTTGTTGTACAGGATACTACAACACTCAGAACTTTTTTAGTTTGTACAATTATGTCAGCTGTTATGAATGCCAATGTACACCCATTGTTACCAGAAAATATTGGTGGTGATAGTCAAGCAGGACAAATCTTGTAGTAAGTCCCCAGACTCATGTATCCACATTCTGACCCCTAATATCAAAGCTATGCTTATGAAATATATATATATATATATATATTTATTTAACTTTTATTTAACTAGGCAAGTCAGTTAACAACAAATTCTTATTTACAATGAGGACCTACCAAAAGGCAAAAAACCTCCTGTGAGGATGGGGGCCTTGGATTAAAATGTAGAAATTAATATTGACAGAGAATCTGTGGAACGTGAACTATAGTTCCACTATTCACAAGCATAGAAAAAAGGCCGATAGACTAAATTAAACAGCCATCTTTGTGAAATTCCTAAAGTATGGTTACTGCACAATTTTTTTATCTTTCACACGAAACGGCAATTTAATTACCAAGGTGTACACACACACACACACACACACAACACTGTGCCATTAAAAGTATAAGGTGGATGTGTTTACGTTCAGAATAGCTGTGACTGGCAGAGAAATAGAGAAAACAGATCAAAGGTCAAATGTGAGATGTCTTTATTACCCAGTCTACTGAAGCTCTTGACATTTCTTTCACTTTCAAATCCCCATTCAGTTTCCCACTCGCTCACCCAACAATAAAACTACCACAGTAGTTGAGGCAAATAACAAAACAAATACAGGCAAAGGGAGAGAGGGAGTGATGCATTTTTAAGGATTGCGGTGATTTCCATCGTCTTGATTACAGTTTTTCCCAATTGTTAATTAACACACATTTGCTGAAACTACATCTCAGGTACTCAAAACTCTGAACACAAAACACAAAACAGTTCGCCAATTTCCCCAAACCCCACAGACATCATGCAAAATAAAACACATGAATCAAAATCATGTATTCCCTTCTCAAAATTAAACTCTGCACACAAATGAGACACACACACACATCAAATGAATCTAACATAGTGACAACCGAGATCACACTAATGTGACATATTCAAAACACTACTATCAGAACCTATTTCAATGTAAAGATTAAGATGTGGTTATACTGTATATTGTTTGTGTGTACTCAAACAAGAAAGGAACACAAATGCAAAAATGTATGTTTTATATTTCAACATGACTCAATACATGTCAAACAGCAAACTAAGCGCACATACAGTAAAAATGCAAACGTACAGTAAATATATTTAGCATAAATAGTCCTATTTGTACTACTGTACTGTATGTTAGATCAATCGTACGGAATAGATAAAGAAACTGTCCAATCTAAACCATCTAAACAATAAAATACGAACTCCGCCATGTCTGTTGTTTTGGTCTGTCCACAGATTTTCATCAACATCACAGGTGATATTCTCCTTGGCCAGACAGTGGAGGAAATATCTTCTGGCACGATGCATTTCACCCCTGACAGGATTCTGCTGGAATGTGTCTCATCCATTGCCTGGAGAAGTGCCATACGTTCATGGGGTTTGAGATCATACACCTACCATCGCCTTGCTGAAAATAACTCCTCAATGGGGTTGAGAAATGGGAATATGGTGGGAGATAGAGAATTGTAAACCTAGGATGGTCATGGAACCAGTTGCGGACCTGAGCAGCCCGATAGAAACTCACGTTGTCCCAAATTCTGGCTGAAAAATATTGTTGTGTAAGGTGTTCAGGAAATTAAGGAGATGGGCAGTGTTGTTCTATTGTGGCTCATAGCTGCACATATGGTGACCAGGTACCTCAATGATGGCGTGTTGACCAATGATGTTCCTTCCTCTACTCCTCGTCTTCACTAAATTGAATCCAGCCTCATCTATGAATATGATTTCCTGGGGCATGGGTCTTCAAATCAAATAAAACTTTATTTTATTTTCCTTTATTTCACCTTAATTTAACCAGTTAGGCCAGTTGAGAACAAGTTCTCATTTACAACTGCGACCTGGCCAAGATAAAGCAAAGCAGTGCGACAAAATACAACAACACAGAGTTACCTGTGGGATAAACAAAAGTACAGTCAATAACACAATAAAAAAATCTATATACAGTGTGTGCAAATGGCGTAAGGAGGTAAGGCAATAAATAGGCCATAGTAGCGAAGCAATTACAATATAGCAAATTAACACTGGAGTGATATGTGCAGATGATGATGTGCAAGTAGAAATACTGGTGTGCAAAAGAGCAAAACAAATTAAACAATATAGGGATGAGGTAGGTAGTTGGATGAGCTATTTAAAGATGGGCTGTGTACAGCTGCAGCGATCGGTAAGCTGCTCAGACAGCTGATGCTTAACGTTAGTGAGGGAGATTTAAGTCTCCAACTCCAATTTTTGTAATTCTTTCCAGTCACTGGCAGCAGAGAACTGGAAGGAAAGGCGGCCAAAGGAAGTGTTGGCTTTGGGGAAGACCAGTGAGATATACCTGCTGGAGCGCGTGTTACGGGTGGGTGTTGTTATGGTGACCAGTGAGCTGAGATAAGGCGGAGCTTAACCTAGCAAAGACTTATAGATGACCTGGAGCCAGTGGGTCTGGCGATGAATATGTAGCGAGGGCCAGCCGACGAGAGCATACAGGTTGCAGTGGTGGGTGGTATATGGGGCTTTGGTAACAAAATGGATGGCACTGTGATAGACTGCATCCAGTTTGCTGAGTAGAGTGTTGGAGGCTATTTTGTAAATGACATCGCTGAAGTCGAGGATCGGTAGGATAGTCAGTTTTACAAGGGTATGTTTGGCAGCGTGAGTGAAGGAGGCTTTGTTGTGAAATAGGAAGCCGATTCTAGATTTAATTTTGGATTGGAAATGCTTAATATGAGTCTGGAAGGAGTTTACAGTTTAGCTGTCTAGCCAGACACCTAGGTATTTGTAGTTGTCCACATATTCTAAGTCAGAACTGTCCAGAGTAGTGATGCTAGTCGGGCGGACAGGTGCGGGCAGCGATCAGTTGAAGAGCATGCATTTAGTTTTACTAGCGTTTAAGAGCAGTTGGAGGCCACATAAGGAGTGTTGTATGGCATTGAAGCTTGTTTGGAGGTTTGTTAACACAGTGTTCAAAGAAGGGCCAGATGTATACAGAATGGTGTCGTCTGCGTAGAGGTGGATCAAGGAATCACCTGCAGCAAGAGTGACATCATTGATATGTACAGAGAAAAGAGTCATCCTGAGAAATGAACCCTGTGGCACTCCCATAGAGACTGACAGGGGTCTGAACAACAGGCCCTCCAATTTGACACACTGAACTCTATCTGAGAAGTAGTTGGTGAACCAGGCGAGGCAGTCATTTGAGAAACCAAGGCTGTTGAGTCTGCCGATAAGAATACGGTGATTGACAGAGTTGAAAGCCTTGGCCAGGTTGATGAAGACGGCTGCACAGTACTGTCTTTTATCGATGGCGATTATGATACCGTTTAGTACCTTGAGCGTGGCTGAGGTGCACCCATGACCAGCTCGGAAACCGGATTGCGGAGAAGGTACGTGGGATTCGAAATGGTCAGTGATCTGTTTGTTAACTTGGCTTTCGAAGACTTTAGAAAGGCAGGGCAGAATGGATATAGCTCTGTAACAGTTTGTGTCTAGAGTGTCACCCCCTTTGAAGAGGGGGATGACCGCGGCAGCGTTCCAATCTTTAGGAATCTCGGACGATACGAAAGAGAAGTTAAACAGACTAGTAATAGGGGTTGCAACAATGGCGGCGGATAATTTTAGAGAAAGAGAGGATCCAGATTGTCTAGCCCAGCTGATTTGTACGGGTCCAGGTTTTGAAGCTCTTTCAGAACATCTGCTGTCTGGATTTGGGTGAAGGAGAAGCTGGGGAGGCTTGGGCAAGAAGCTGCGGGGGTTGCGGAGCTGTTGGCCGGGGTTGGGGTAGCCAGGAGGAAAGCATGGCCAGCCGTAGAGAAATGCTTATTGAAATTCTCGATTATCGTAGATTTATCGGTAGTGACAATTTTTGTCTGATTGCTTAGGCACTATCTTTGAAACTATAGGCTATTTTTGCAAAACTCTACACACTAAACACAAAACCATACACCAAACCAGCAAAACATTATAAATCTCTTGCAAAAGCATACAGTTCTTGCAAAAATCTTCATACATTAAAAAAAAAAGTGTTTTGCGTCAATACAGTACACACAAACCATCATTTGAATAAGCACACAAAGCACCAACTACGCACTGATAGTATGAATGAAAAACACTTTTTCTTCTTCTGCGTGCAGGGCATAGCAGTTTGCAATAAAGTTTTGTCATACATGTAGTAAACACACATACACACAGGTATCCAAATGTGTAAAGTATGGATGTGTATTCTGAACATAACACACTATCAATACAAATAAGGGGAAAGAGTTATTTTTTTTATTCTAAAAATGTTCTAACACTCCTCAAACAACTAAAGCACAGTAGAAGAAAACCAAAACATTTGTGCTCGAAAAAAAAGAACAGAAAAAATAATACTTCATCCACATCACATGCCATGTTGTCTTGAGCTAGGCAGCGTGGAAAGTAGCGCCTGGAGTGCCGTATCCAGGCCTGACCCCTGATCCATGTCTCCACAAGCCTCCTCCATTGCCCGTAGAAGGGGTATGCGTTTTTGGGGCTGGCGATCATACACATTCCAACATCATGCAAAGAAGAACTCTTCAGTAGGATTCAAGAAAGGAGAGTATGGGGGAGATTGAGTGCGATGAAAAGTGGGTGATCTGTGAAGCAATTGTGGACCACAGCAGCCCTGTGGAAACTAACATTGTCCCAGATGATAACATACCTGGGCTGCTCTGGCCCCTGGTCATTAGGGATTAGTCTGTTGTGGAGGGTGTCCATAAATGTGATCATGTGTGCAGTGTTGTATGGGCCTAGGATTGCATGATGGTGAAGGACGTCGTTTTGACTAATAGCTGCACACATTGTTATGTTGCCACCACGTTGTCCTGGGATGTTGATGATGGCCCGGTGTCCGATGATATTTCTGCCGCGGCCCCTTGTTTTTGCAAGGTTGAAACCTGCCTCGTCCACATATATTAGCTCATGATGCACTGCATCTGCTTCTAGCTCCATGACTCTCTGAAAGAGACAAGACAAAACATTTTAGCACAGTAGGAAAAGACAGGGATCAGTCAATATGATGTAGCACCATACACTTCCAGATCCAGTATCAATTATATGATAGTATAGCTTACCTGCACATATTCGTATCTCAGTTGTTTTACACGGTCTGAGTTTCTTTCGAAAGGGACTCTGTACAGCTGCTTCATCCTAATTCTATTGTGTTTCAATAGACAAGACAGTGCAGAGAGACTCACTCTGTTGACGTTTTGGAATATGGTGTGATCTGCCATTATGTGGTCCTGCAGTTCTCTGAGTCTGATGCAGTTATTTGCAATGACATTATTTACAATGTGGGTCTCCTGCTCTGGGGTGAACAGGCGACCTCTTCCACCAGATGATGGTTTTCTTGCAGTTCTGTATAAACATTTGAATGGTTTTAGTGATAGATCCTTCTCATTATGAAAGTACAGTACATATTACTGTACCAGTAAGACTACAGCACTTACAGTTACTTGCCGGTTCTCATTTCGAAATATCCGAATGATACCTGCAACAGTATAGCGGCTCAGATTTGGTTGAACCTGTTGCCCAGCCTCCCTCATGCTTACCCCATGGTTGACAACATGGTCAACCACAGTCGCTCTGATTTCATCAGTTACTGTGTTCCTGACTCCCCTTCCTCTTCTTCTTCCCCGTCCTTTCCTTCTCCCCCATCCTACTTCACCTCTTCCTTCTCCTTCTCTTATTTCTTCACCTACTCGTCCTCGTCCTCCTCAAGTTCTCACCCCTCTTACTCTCTGTCCAATATTGGCCTCCATTTTTGTCCAAACCAAATGTTTACCTGTGGCCTATTTATAGTTCTCAAGCTCTGATTTGTAAGTCAACTCATTATCTAAAAGCGTTTTCACATGTGTCAATGTGGAAAGGTGTAACGTTTGTTGTCTGAAGATGAGGAATCATCGGACCAAAGCGCAGCGTGGTAAGTGTTCATGTTAATTTATTAAAACAGAACACTAAACAAAATAACAAAGAGAATGAAACGAAACAGTCCTGTCTGGTACAGACACAAAGACAGAAAACAACTACCCACAAAACACAGGTGGGAAAAGGATACCTAAGTATGGTTCTCAATCAGAGACAACGATAGACAGCTGCCTCTGATTGAGAACCACACCTGGCCAAACACACAGAAAAAGAAAACATAGAACACAAAACATAGAATGCCCAACCCAACTCACGCCCTGACCGAACCAAAATAGAGACATAAAAAAAGAACTAAGTTCAGGGCGTGACAAAAGGCAATTGGAGAAATAGTGTAGCAATGTAGAGACCAATTTCATAGTTTTGCTAGAAGTGTGTTCTTAAATTGCAAACTGAGTGTAATGGGTTAATGGTTTCAGAGATAGTGCTTCAAGAATCACTGTTAGTGTTTAAGCATTCATTAAAAAACTGTAAGAAACACAATCCCCGAATGAAGCAAATCTACAGGGTCCCATTTGAAAGGAATTCCCAAAGAGTGAAGGATAAGCGGTACAAATATGTACAAGTAAGTAATGTGCTAGTATTACACACTTTAAACATTGATCTTGCCAGTGAACTTTACTAAACAGCAATTAAAGTATTTTCTGTCATTTCAGAGAATCATGGATTTGGATGCAAGTCCACCTGGACAAAAGGAACCCCTACAGTTGAAGTCGGAAGTTTACATACACTTAGGTTGGAGTCATTAAAACTGTACAACGTTCATCTGTACAAACAATAGTACGCAAGTATAAACACGTAGGACCACGCAGCCGTCATACTGCTCACTTTTTGGACAAATGTCCTCTGGTCTGATGAAACAAAAATAGAATTGTTTGGCCATAATGACCATCGTTATGTTTGGAGGAAAAAGGGGGATGCTTGCAAGCTGAAGAACAGCATCCCAACTGTGAAGCATAGGGGTGGCAGCATCATGTTGTGGGGGTGTTTTGCTGCAGGAGGGTCTGGTGCACTTCACAAAATAGATGGTATCATGAGGAAAGTAAATTATGTGGATATATTGAAGCAACATCTCAAGACATCAGTCAGGAAGTTAAAGCTTGTTCGCAAATGGGTCTTCCAGATGGACAATGACCCCAAGCATACTTCCAAAGTTGTGACAAAATGGCTTAAGGACAACAAAGTCACGGTATTGGAGTGGCCATCACAAAGCCCTGACCTCAATCCCATAGAACATCTGTGGGCAGAACTGAAAAAGTGTGTGCGATCAAGGAGGCCTACAAACCTGACTCAGTTACACCAGCTCTGTCAGGAGGAATGGGCCAAAATTCACCCAACTTATTGTGGGAAGCTTGTGGAAGGCTACCCGAAACATTTGACCCAAGTTAAACAATTTAAAGGCAATGCTACCAAATACTAATTGAGTGTATGTAAACTTCTGACCCACCGGGAATGTGACGAAATAAATAAAAGCTGAAATATATCATTCTCTCTACTATTATTCTGACATTTCACATTCTTAAAATAAAGTGGTGATCCTAACTGACCTAAGACAGGGAATTTTTACTAGGATTAAATGTCAGGAATTGTCACGATCGTTTGTAGAAACGGACCAAAGCGCAGCGGATGTTGAGTTCCACATAATTTAATGAATAAAGTGAAACTAAACAAAGACAGAAATAAATAAACAATAAACTAACAACAAACCGTGACTATAGTTGCTACGTGCACTAACTCAAACACAAAATTCAATATCCCACAAAACACAGGTGGGAACAAACACTACTTAAATATGATCCCCAATTAGAGACAATGATTACCAGCTGCCTCTAATTGGGAATCATACAAATCACCAACATAGAAAATTAAACCTAGAACCTAGAACTAATCCACCATAGAAAAAGAAGGCTCTCTATGGTCAGGACGTGACAGTAATTGTGAAAAACTGAGTTTAAATGTATTTGGCTAAGGTGTATGTAAACTTCCGACTTCAACTGTATATATACTGTAGATATATATATTTTTTTACCATTTTTTAACTAGGCAAGTCAGTTGAGAACAAATTCTTATTCACAATGACGACCTAGCAACAGTGGGTTAACTGCCTTGTTCAGGGGCAGAACAACAAATGTTTACCTCAGGGATTCGATCTAGCCACCTTTCGGTTACTGGCCCAACACTCTAACCACTAGGCTACCTGAATCCCCGTGCGTGTGGCTACCTGCCGCCCGCATTTGCACAATGGCAGCCTCCTGTTAGTCTGTAAATAGACGCGTTCGACCTCCAAGTTGTGGTCGTCTTTCATTTCTATAAAAACAAACTAGCATACAGTACAGTGAACACTACAGTAATACAGTATAAAATATAAATATGTTACAAAGTAGTATAGCTCCCAATTTCAGACATACAGTAATACATGAAACATTTACTTTGATTAGCCTTACAGTATGTATTGGAATCTACAGTCTTTACTGTGCTTTACATTGTTCTACTGTCAAGTAGTAAAGTAGTAGATAGGTCCAATGTCTGTAGTACATACCTATTATCATTTTGGAACGTCCAGATGATGGACACTACGGTGAAGCGGCTCAGATTGGGCTGCACTCTCTGCCCAACGTCTCTCAATGTCAAACCATGGTTGATCACATGGTCCACCACAGTTGCCCCAAATTTATCAGAGATTACTCTCCTTGTTCTTGGTCTACCTCTACCTTCCCCCCCATCCCCACCTTCACCTCCAGCTCGATCTATTTCTGCCAAGTTTGCTTCCATTGTTCTCGAAACACAGAAGTACTTACCTGTGGCCGTTTTGTCCATACCAAAGGTCTGATTGCAAAGTGAACACTTACGCAATTAGTGTTTGCACGTGTTAAGAGTGAACGTGATCAATTGTTAATTGAGCTTAGCTTGTTGAAGAGTGTTGCTTTTCATTTGCACACAATTGATTTTGTGTTGTGTTTTGCCACATGTTTGTTATAGAATTGCAATCTGAGTGTAAAGCAAAACACATGCCAGTAGACTTGCAGATTTGGTTTATGGTTCTGCTAAATGAGTTACTGGTTTGGGTCATTGTGCCTCATGGGCCAGCTTTAGTGTAAATAATTGGGAAAAACTGTTATTCCACTGTTGATTACCTGAGTGATCAAATAAATTGTGCTTGAATGTTACATGTTTTGTTTTACACATTCATTGAGATATTTACTGGGGATGTAATGACACGTTGCCCTCAATGTGAGGGGGGAGAAGGTTCCTTTTAATAATACATGTGGAATAAGGTTTGCTGTACAGTATGTTAATACAGTGCTCATTAAACTGTGTGATGAACAACTGTATGCTTTAAAGAACTTCAGTAATATTGTGTGTAAGCTTCGAGGGCAGAAAACCAGATAGGTGCAGTGAAATGTGTTGTTTTGCAGGGTAAGCCATAGTAGTACAAGGCCCCAGGAGAACATTTGGGTAAATGCCTTGCTCAAGGGCACATCAACATATTTTTCAGCTTATCGGCTCAGGTATACAAACAAGTGATTTTTCAGTTACTGGCCTAACACTCTAATCGCAAGGCTACCTTCCGTCCTTGGCTATTTCTCTTCTTTTCTTTTGATGACTCATTTGAAAGCATTAAGTATTTCGGGGTTACTCAAGGAACTAGATATCTGTTTGTTCAAATGAGGCACGATCAGTTTTCAGTTTATCAAAGGGAAGAGATACAGCAATCTAATGACAACGTAATCTGAAGACACTTTATGTGAAGGGTAACTAGATAAGAACTTTACGTTACATTAGCCTTTCATAACTTGCAATGTACCTGACATATCAACTTGCGAATGTTGACATAATAATTTATGAAGCTCTGCTTATTTATTTATTTATATTTTTTATTTAACCTTTACTTAACTAGGCAAGTCAGTTAAGAATAAATTATTATTTACAATGACGGCCTACTTTATGTATGGTTACGAATTTTTTATGAAGCCCTTATGTAGGCACCCTTTAAATAAAGTCTTAGTAATATGCTGTTTGTCCATGTGGGAACTGTACATGTTTATCACCATAGTACAGTCACGCAGTTGATAGCATTAATGTCAATCACCCCATGTGCCAGTCCCTCTGTGCAAAAATGACACATGGCTTGTCGCCTTAAATAGGGCTACCAGCTGTAATGATTTGTCGTATTGAGATAGTTGACAGCTCCAGCTTGAGGCAAAAGTGAATTTCATCAATCTCTGACTCACTTGGAATATTGAGAAATAACCCAAAGCATATCGACAAATAGGCGGCGGTTCACTCTTTAGTTCATTATGTTGACAGCGTTTCATACGTTGGGACAGTATATAAGACCAGGGTTGTGATTTTTGTAATAAATATTTGTTTCCCTAAGCAATCTCTGTGATCTCGAAAGGAAATTAATATTGAACTTTAAATCAGTCATGAATCGAGGTAATCGAAACCAGGGTCAATTCCATATGACCCTTAGTAAATTATTCCGTATGACCCTTAGTAAATTATTCCGTATAACCCTTAGTAAATTGAAAACTCCTCATTGAAAATGGGTAAATTAAGTTCTAACTTGTGAGTTTCTACTTTGTGAGACTCCAATCCTTTTGGTGGTAGTGTGGATGAGAGGCTGTGTGACCTTTGACCTAATTTCTGAGAATGGGCCTGGGTCGTGTTCATTAGGCACTGAATGCACTGAACCATGGGAGGGACGAATGCACTGAACCATGGGAGGGACGACCTGGAATCATAGCAAATAGCAAACGTTAATTTTCATATTCTGTTGTGAAACAGTGTAAAATATGCTCTGTTGCGTGCCCTGATTAACAGGACCCTGATGTAAGCAGACAGAAAGGACAAGGTACATGTGATCTGCTGCTCCAGCTACCTACACCAGTGAGTCACCATCTCCCCAGGCCAATACCTCTGTCCCCTGTTCAACTTTTTGCTAAAACAACCAAGCTACAATTTTAGCTAGACATAAATTCGTGAAGCATGAACGCAATGTGGACAAGAGGCAATTTGTTTTGACATATTCAATCACAGAATGACACGCAACTTGATGTTTATTGCCAAAGTAGTGGATGCCAGAATGACATGAATGTGTGCGGTTTAGAATTTTGGCAAAGACCTCTTTTCTCAGGTTTAACATGTGATCTGTATCACAGACTAATGGTACTATGCTAAGATAAACACATCGATCATGTTACCAAAGTTGCTGTGTACCTGGCTAACAGATATGTAATGTCAACATTCCTAGGCAGGCAAAACTGTTTATATGCACTCAGAATATATATATATATATATATTGTGTTGACGTGGCCTGTTTGTCATATTTGTTGAAAAACTACAGATGAAAGGGAGAGAAAAAATCAGTTGTTTTACCACAGGCAAAACCTAAACATTTATAATATTTCTGGCAGTCTTTACCATATGCTATGTATTTTATATGGACGATCGACAGAATCTGTTTTACCTCCAATTTACTCTTCCTCGCTATGGCCTCAAAACAACATTCAATGTGTTTATTATTATGATCATCTGTATTTTGTTCTACAATTACAACCACGAGTTGTTCTTGGAAACTTGTTGAAGATTGAAGCAAACAGTGCCAAGAATGTATTTACATGGAATTGAAAGTATACACCGTGTGCCTTCAATGCTTGGTGCACACCTAGGAAGTCTGTCGTAATTTTTAATTTGCAAAAACACATATGGATACAATTTCATCAAGATGTGGTATCAATTGTTTTCGTTACGGTTTACTTAAGGGGTTATTCAAGGTCAAAGGTTGACTAAGGTGATTATACTCACTCCAGAGCTCAGAATAAAAACAGCATTCCATTGTTGTGTAGTCAGGGAGATGCCTGGCAAAAACTTAAATGTGCTTTTGAAAACAAAAGTCGAATTGAAAACATCGTCATTTTTTCGCTTAAATTTTCATAATTTGTATTTGTATTTATTAAGGATCCCCAATAGATATTCTTCCTGGGGTCCAGATAGCAAGCTAGGATTGATGCGTTGTTTAGCTAAACTAGCAAATCTGTTTGTTTGGTTACCAAGGCAACTACGGTAGCGATCTAGTAAACTTGCTAGCTACTTCAGTGGATGTTGAACACATTTCTACCTGTATTTCTACCACATCTTTACCACATTTCTAGCAGCGAATGTGTTAAAATACTGTATATCCATGGTATAAAAGGAATAATAAACTTGTGGCTATATGCATTCACTATCGGGTAATACTACTCCATGGAAGGTCAGTGCCACTCCTCTAGCGCGTCGTGGAACACACCTTCCATGTCGTTCATTATTTTTTAAAGAATCACAGCCCCTCGTTGATTATCCCTTACGTAAATAATAAAATATTTATTCCAGAGAGCAAGCACATAAGTCCAAAGTGTGCATAGTAAATAGCTGATTCGTGTGTGACGAAACCCATCCCAGAAATTAGAGTTTGTACATTTTTGGCTTATTGCATTTGCATTAAGTATAACAAAGGGGAAATGCTGTAATTTTCACGCTGTGTAGTCCAAAATATGTCTCGTTACATTCTGTCTCTTTATTTACACTCTCCAATTACCCACAAAAGAACAATCAAAACAAACAACATTTTCCACAGCATGGAACATTTGGATACGATTTTTTCATCCACTACTTACGTTATGTTTGGATTCAGGGTTTGCCGTTTCAAAATAGTAGTCTGGGTTTAATCTATTTCGTACATCCAAGGCACTGGGACCAGAAATCGTCCCTGGAATTTCTAACACACCAGTCCATTTTTTTCCTTGAGGCCCCCAGTAGCCAGATAATGATAATTTTGATCAAATAAATCTAATTTAGACAGGCCCATGGGGCTGAAAATGTACCAGCCCATCTGTCATTTGCTCGAAATGCCAGATGGCCAGTCCACACATGCTTTCATCACTGACCTGGACCAGACAAGGTATGTACTTGTGATATAATGTATTAATTTGCATAATCAATCAAATCAATATTAAGCTGATGATGTTGATAAATACATGTATTCTCAAAAAATCATTACAACCAGCTTACGTGAAAGCATTTGGGAGATGTTTAGCTTTCAGTGGGGTCTGAGAGGTCTAGGAAAAAGTCAATGTTCTCATTGACTAAAATGTGTCACTTTACTATAGTTCCCTCTAACCGCGCAAGTAAAAGTATTTCCCATTGCCTTGTTTTAGAATGGCTGACAGTGCACATCAGGTTTGCACCTGTTTGGATCACAGCCCAAACCTCCAAGAGAATTCCTTTGACATTCTCCTGTCTCCGTAAAGACCAATGTTACATGTCAATCAATATCGCTTTACCACGGGTACAAACAATACTGTATAAAATAACAGACAATACAAACAAACCAAAAACAACAGATCTCCTTATCTTCGCTTTGCTTCTTCAGCCTTGACAAGCAGAGCGTTACTAATTCACTCAAAGGAGAGAAGAGAAAAAAACAAGTTTAAAAAAGAAAGAGGCAGCAATCTCATCAGCCTTTAATGTTGAATAAGAGAGATGTGAGCTTTCGACAATGCAATTACTGTAATCCATAGATCCAGAGTGCCTCGTCCATATAGTGCACCAGGCAACCAGATAACACTAGCTTTGTGAAGGAGTATACAAAGAGAGTGGCGCTGTAATCACTCCAGAGGACCATATATTTTATCAGGGTGACTGACAACATACAGAGGTGTATTTGTTCAATTAATGTCTTGGCAGGTACACATTGTATTGGCACTAAGACTATGAGAACAAACATGAGAGGATGTTTAAAATGTTTTACATTTGGGTAACTGAGGTGTTCTTGTGTGCTTTAGGGGTGTTAGGTCACAGCATATTGCTGAGCCATTTTATGCTTGAGAGGATCTACACTATTGACACTTGTGACAATGCGATATTAGTTGGCTCCGACTCATCGACAATTGCTAGTATTCTCAGAGTCTATGGGCCAACTAGGAATCTCCATAGATAATCTACGCATACGGCTAAAACTAATGTGTAAAGGAGCTCCTACTCACCGTAAGACTGTGTTAGCCCACTGAGCAATAGGCATTAGTTTTGGGAGCTAACACAAGTCTTCAGGTTTCAGGCATGGTTACTTGTCACATAATGGTTCACCAAATCAACCCCCAAAAATATTAAGGTTACATACAGGTATATCTACAACGTAGTATGTTTACACCATTAGGGCCTTCAACTAATAGTAATACATACTTTAGCTTGGTGGAGTTTCACCATTCATTCATTTTTAGTTAGATGCTCTCAGAGAAGAAAGAGATTTTGAATCTATGGCATGTAGCAAAAGACAGATGTGGTAACACCTTGCCAACAGCCAGATTTCACACTCCACTCTGCCTTTAATTGGTTGTGTTCCCAGGAGTATGAGGTTGTGGAGTAGAGCGGTTTATCGGGTGTTAATTTCAATGGTATTTTCTTGTGTGTGACCTTTTTTTTGCATTGTTGAGATACATTGGAAAACATTCTACCAGATAACCTATTTAAAGAGTGTAGAAAAGTTAAGCTGTATATTATTTAACTGCTAATTGGCACTGATTTTTTATTTGGATTTGATGAGATTCTCAGAGCTGCACTATTAGGTCAATGTTGTTTTAAGAAGCAGACTAGACAAAATAGAACCATTACGTTCTCCCAAAAGTTTGGTTGGTGTGTTAAACCCCGTAAATTCAGACAAGCAAAAAAGTGTGATGGGTCCACAATCAAAAATATGTTGCATAAATAAAGTTTACTTCAGAAGCAGGCTAAAACAAATTTACCAAATGTATCTGAATACTCTACATATTGTTTTGCAGCATCAGTGTAGAAATTATTATTCTTTTACATTTTTTGGGGAGAATAGATTCCAAAGACTCATGTGAAATTGAAGAGGCAGGATGGTTGAAGTCCTTTATATTGCTGTAATAACACCTGACAGCATTGGAGTAAGTCAAATGAAAAATGTTCAGTTCGTCTTGGAAGATATCCACTCGACAATTAGGAAATAACACGTCTTCGAGAAGCTATGTGTTCACAGAGAAGAGATGGCATTCCATGCAGCAAATCACATTTAATTAAACAAACCACAATAAAACTGTTTGGATAGAGAAGCAAATAGTGGAATTACAAAACCCGACACTTCTATAATTTGCTCCTGTTTGCTTTTGTGTTTTATCAGTATGACACAATGTTCCCAATTTATCAGGCCTCAGAGGTTTTTCCCCTTCAACTGCGCTCACATTTAGCTATGTTTTCAGCCCTAAATGGCATGGAACAAATTCAATTGAAGTTTTGAAACTTTGAATAAAGCAATTAAAGCCTCTTGAAGCATGAAGATGAATGCACATCTGAGGATGAAGTGGAAGAAGTCTTCCTGTGACTCCGAGCAGGAATATAATAGCCTGCTTCCAGATCTGTTTGAGTTATTATTGCCAACATGACAAAACGGCACAAACCAATCTGGAACCAGGCTAGGAATATAATACAAATACTCAGCCGTGCACAGAAACATAGCCCTGCTTCCTTAGTCATAGCTCCTTGTCAATCTGAAAGGAATGGGTAAGGGAAATGGTTTCCACCAGCTTTCACCTATCCATTTCTTACAAATCTAGGAAGAGTAAGCCACTGAAAGTATTAGATCCGGTGATGTATTGGAGGGTAAACACACATAAACATGTTTACGCACCTTTTTTATTTTGCAGAAGCGTTTACCCACCTATTGCACATTTTTTAATCTAAAGTATAGGCAGAGTTCATTTATTCACTGGGATTTGCGATCAGCGTTAACCCACTTATTTTTACCATTACAACACTGATTAGATCATTGCATATTGTAGCCTTGATCTGCCTGCTAGCGTATTTCAGCCTGTGCAGTATGACCACAATCAAATTACCCCTATTTTATATACTCACTTTTCTATGACGAAATTGCAAAAGTCAAATTCAACACTATTTTGGGGTTTACAGTGAATGGTCCCACCCCAAATTTTGAGTTAAAACTACTCTGGTCATGGTCTGGATATTGCTAATCCATATTTTTGTTAAAACGACACTAAACGAAGTTAACGTCTAATGCTCAGAGACTTGATTAAATGTGCGTATCTCCAATGACCATTTTACTCTTTTCAGTGTTGTTTTAATCATGCCATTTTTATCACGTTTCAGGGAAGACCCAGATGCAGACAGTGTCGAGCAACAAAGTTTATTACTAGAACAGGGGGCAGGCAAAACGACAGGTCAAGCGCAAGCAGAGGTTGGTAATCCAGATCAGAGTCCAAAATGTACAGAACGGCAGGCAGTCTCAGGGTCAAGGCAGGCAGAGGTCAGTAACCCAGTGTGGTGTGACAAGGTACAGAACGGCAGGCAGACTCAGGGTCAGGGCAGGCAGAATGGTCAAAACCGGGAAAACTAGAAAACAGGAACTATAGCAAAGACAGGTGCAAGGGGAAAACCGCTGGTAGGCTTGACGAACAAAACAAACTGGCCACAGACAAACAGAGAACACAGGTATAAAAACGCTGGGGATAATGGAGAAGATGGGTGACACCTGGAGCGGGGTGGAGACAAGTACAAATATAGGTGAAACAGATCAGGATGTGACAATTAAACTTTTTTCGGTGTCTTTTTAATAATCAACTCCCTTGCCGTTTTACACTTTTCTGTTGTTTTGAATTAACAATCAAGTCCTTCAGTACATTTTTACCTTATCAGTGCACTACCTTTGAAGTGTAAGAGGTTAAGCTTTATTTTGATTTTTCTTAATGTGTCACATAATGGTTGCTTGTAAAGTGATTTCCAATCCAACTTGGGGGAGGATAGCTAGTACCCTTACATCACACACAACCTGCATTCAGAATCCCTGTCAAGCAGAGAATGCAAAATGAGTATTGCGGAATACCTACATCATGTAAACTGGAACAACCATCTCAGTAATGGTTGCAATAAATCCAACCACTTACAGATTGGATTCGTTTAGAAAAATGTATGTTACCTATCTTTGTGTAGCTTAAGATCAAAAACAATCAATGTACAGGCCAAAACACAGATATTCAAATACAACATTTTAAAAAATCAACCAGGAACAGAGCATGCTGGGAAATATCACAATGAGACCTCTCCCACATCTATGGATACTCAATGTCCCCGTCTCTGTTTACTCTTAATGGAGTTAAAAGTACTCAGTCCTAATTAACTCCAGTTATCAACAGGAAGCGTATCACTCTGTTGAGGGTTAAGATAACTCCAGTAGCCAATTTAATCCAAACATTTTTTAACACTCTGATTTCAACTCTTCTTGATTTATTGTGTAGCATGGAACATAGCCTGCTGAGGTCTTTGTCTCACACATCATATAATTTTGGATTGGAGGCAAAGCTTGAGAAAGGATAGGTAGAACAAGAACAAGAGAGAGTGACAGAAAGAGAAGCAAGTACCAATTAGTTGGATTCTAGAGCCATGAGGGTGAGGAAAGAGTGTTATAGCTCAGGTAAAAAACAGAACTTGTCTAGTCAGGTCATGCTTTGCCAGGGTGGGATAGTATTATTTTCTGAGAGAGTATGGTGCTATGAAATATTAATTAGAATTCTATAAAATTAAGATTAGAACACAAAATCCCATTGGCTGAGGCATCCAAGATAGCATGCAATGTGCCATCTGTGTGGAGGAAAAAATAGAACAGAAGTAGTCTGTTCCATTTCTTCTGTTTTGTCTCACAACATGAGACAGGCCGAGAGCGAGGGAGAGAGCGGGAGAGAGAGAGACGAAGGGAGAGAGAAGGGGAGAGCAATATCGAGAGAGGAAGAGAACAACACATAGCAATAGAGAGAGTGGTTTTGTGCCTGCAGCTATTCTTCAGTCAGAAATATTTACTGTGACATGTATCCACAAATTAATTAGTGATGTGAAAAGCACATTTGAGGATCTTGTTTATACTTCTTCCCTAACAACAACATATGTGCTTTATCAAGAGAAACAACTGGAAAAAAACCCCCACTGAAAACAACGGAGCTTCCTTGATTTCCTCAGGAGCAGGTCTTAAGAAACAGCTTTCAACGCCATCATTATTTGTGCATTACAATTACCTCGTCAGAACTACAACAAAAGATGTATTCCGATTTCTCCCTAAAGACCAAAACTGAGAACCCCCCCCTTTATGCAAGAAATTCTTCCTGACAAGATCAAGCAGAATAAAAGCCATTACGTTTTCATTTGACCACAGCTAAATATTCTCCAAAACATAATGTTAACTCATGCAAATACAAGGGGAAAACAACAGCTGTACACTTTCCTAATCTCTTCCTGATTTGGGTTTATTTTGAAGAAAAAAAAACGCATTAGTATTAATCGTTCAATGAATGTTCATTGAGTATCTGTTTGTTATGCACGTTCTTTGACCATGTCAACAAGAACGCAAATACGCAATGATGGATAATTAAAGATGTCCACACAGCATGGATCAGTTCATTATCAACTTCAACTGGGGGAGAAGAAGAAGGAGAAAAAAATATTGGGTTTGTTGTTTACTACCCAACTGTATATATTATTAGTTTTAAACCGGGCCTTTTCCAGGTACCGCAAATATAGCATTTTTGACCTCCTGGTTGCATTTCCCCGATCTCCGTCAAGCACTGGCTTTTTTCATAATTTGCATTCATGATATCCCTCTGTAGCGGAGGAGTTAAGGTCACAGCAGACCTAGGTTCAAATAGTATTTCTTTACTTTCAAATGCCTTGAACATTTGATTAAGCTTGTCTGGAGTGCCAGATGGGGGGGCTTTACACTTTCGGGAATATTCCATTGGTACTATTTCGCCAGAAAAGATTAATGTCTGGACAAGATTAATCAAGAACAGATAAAGTATTTGAAAGGAAACAAATACTGTTTGATCCCAGATCTGCATCACACAAATAAATCTCTCTACCATGTATGCATGGAGAAGTCAGTCCATATATCCATAAATCTATACATACATCAGTGCAGAATGTATCCGTAGAGGCCAGAAAAGCAACACCATCTCAATACCTCTCATTGATTGTATTGGTAGGGAATGGTCTGTGAAAAAAAATACTTTAAATAATATATGAAAGCTGATATCCCCAGGTGTCAAGAAATTGTTTCAGTCCGGGTTTTGACAGAATTGAAAAGAATATACAGGTTGCAAAATAGTTAGGAAGAGATTTTCCATGTGCCGATTCAGTGGCACATGGTTTATTAAATGATACGCAAAACAATGATTGATTCAAAACTGAAAGTTTTTCAATTTGAATTATTATACAAAATTCTTGAAACAAACAGAATGTTAGGTACATGGGATAATACAAGCATCTCGGCTCTGCAGATTTTGCTACGATGAGACAGAGTCATGAGATCACTTCTTTTGGAATTGCCCCTACATACTGGAGCTTGTTTCTGGTCAGAGGTTCAGGAATGGCTGGAAAATCACAACATTAATCTCAAATTAACCCTACAAATAGCACTGTTTGGAGATTTGGAGAACCATAGTCATTCAATTAACAAAATAATAATAATTTTTGTAAAGTTATTTATCTTTAATTTAAAATCTGTAGATTTTTATTTTATTTTATTTAACCTTTATTTTAACTAGGCAGTTAAGAACAAATTCTTATTTACAATGATGGCCTACAGTGGGTTAACTGCCTTGAACAGTGGGTTAATTGCCTTGTTCAGGGGCAGAATGACAGATTTTTACCTTGTCAGCTAGGGGATTCGATCCAGCAACCTTTGCGGTTGCTGGCCCAACGCTCTAACCACTAAGCTACCTGCCGCCCCAAAATAGATACTATGCATTTAGACAGGTTCAGAATTTATGTGAAACATTACAGCACAGTTGAAAAATATATGGCACATATATCATAAGAGGGCGGTTTAAGGAGATAGGTAGGATGGGACTGAGAGTAGCTGAGGGGTGGGTTTGAAAGCTCATGTTCTATCATATTTATGACTGAAAACATGACGTATGATGTATAAGTACTATCAATCTAGATGTAATGTATAGCCAAACATCAAGTTACTTTGTTCTTACGATGTAACTACAAAATATGTAAAATGTGTGTAGAATATACATGTAACAAAAGAAAAAGCTGTATTTTATATTTTTATTTTGTCCGCCGAAGAATGGGGGTGGGTGATGGGCCCCCCCCCAAAAAAAAAAAAAATATATATAAACTCAGCAAAAATTAAACATCCCATTTTCAGGACCCCGTCTTTCAAAGATAATTCGTAAAAATCCAAATAACTTCAGAAATCTTCATTGTAAAGGGTTTAAACACTGTTTCCCATGCCAATGACCCATAAACAATTAATGAACATGCACCTGTGGAATGGTCGTTAAGACACTAACAACTTACAGACGGTAGGCAATTAAGGTCACAGATATGAAAACGTAGGACACTAAAGAGGCCTTTCTACTGACTCTGAAAAACACCAAAAGAAAGATGCCCAGGGTCCCTGCTCATCTGAGTGAATGTGCCTTAGGCATGCTACAAGGAGGCATGAGGACTGCAGATGTGGCCAGGCAATAAATTGCAATGTCCGTACTGTGAGACGCCTAAGACACCGTTACAGGGAGACAGGACGGACAGCTGATCGTCTTCGCAGTGGCAGACCATGTGTAACAACACCTGCACAGGATCGGTACATCCGAACATCGCACCTGCGGGACAGGTACAGGATGGCAACAACAACTGCCCGAGTTACACCAGGAACGCACAATCCCTCCATCAGTGCTCAGACTGTCCGCAATAGGCGGAGAGAGGCTGGACTGAAGGCTTGTAGGCCTGTTGTAAGGCAGTTCCTCACCAGACATCACCGGCAACAATTTGCCTATGGAGCCAAACCCACCGTCGCTGGACCAGACAGGACTGGCAAAAAGTGCTCTTCACTGACGAGTCGTGGTTTTGTCTTACCAGGGGTGATGGTCGGATTCGCGCTTATCATCGAAGGAATGAGCATTTCACCGAGGCCTGTACTCTGGAGTGGGATCGATTTGGAGGTGGAGGGTCCGTCATGGTCTGGGGCAGTGTGTCACAGCATCATCGGACTGAGCTTGTTGTCATTGCAGGCAATCTCAACGTTGTGCGTTACAGAGAAGACATCCTCCTCCCTCATGTGGTACCCTTCCTGCAGGCTTATCCTGACATGACCCTCCACCATGACAATGCCACCAGCCATACTGCTCGTTCTGTGCGTGATTTCCTTCAAGACAGGAATGTCAGTGTTCTGCCATGGCCAGCAAAGAGCCCGGATCTCAATCCCATTGAACACGTCTGGGACCTGTTGGATCGGAAGGGTGAGGGCTAGGGCCAGAAATGTCTGTGAACTTGCAGGTGCCTTGGTGGAAGAGTGGGGTAACATCTCACAGCAAGAACTGGTACATCTGGTGCAGTCCATGAGGAGGAGATGCACTGCAGTACTTAATGCAGCTGGTGGCCACACCAGATATGGAATGTTACTTTTGATTTTGACGCCCCCTTTGTTCAGGGACACATTATTCCATTTCTGTTAGTCACATGTCTGTGGAACTTGTTCAGTTTATGTCTCAGTTGTTGAATCTTGTTATGTTCATACAAATATTTGCACATGTTAAGTTTGCTGAAAATAAATGCAGTTGACAGTGAGAGGACATTTCTTTTTATGCTGAGTTTACGTTTTGAAGTAATTTAGATGGGATACATGTTTTTATTCAAGGCCTTCTACCATGGATGTCAATCTCTAGTGTTTTTGAGAATATGGTGCAATTTATAGACAAGGTCAGAGACCTACTGTAATGGCCTCTGCTGCAGCCTCAGAGTGCACTGAGACTGAGTGTCACGATCGTCTTTACGTGGAAGAGAGGACCAAGGCGCAGCTTGTGGAGAATACATGGTTGATTTATTTTAACGAAGACGAAACGAAGAACACTGACAAACTATACCAAACAACAAACGACGTCAACAGACCTGAACATGTGAACTTACATATAACGAAGAACGCACGAACAGGTACAGACTAAACAAACGAAACAGTCCCGTGTGGTACAAACACTGACACGGAAGACAATCACCCACAAACAAACAGTGAGAACAGCCTACCTTAATATGGTTCTCAATCAGAGGAAACGTAAACCACCTGCCCCTGATTGAGAACCATATCAGGCTAATTAACAAATAACCTAAACATAGAAACACATAACATAGAATGCCCACCCAGCTCACGTCCTGACCATACTAAACAAATACAAAACAAGGGAAAACAGGTCAGGAACGTGACACTGAGACTGGCTAGACCCATTGGAAATTCTGTCATTCAGAAAAAACATAAAGACCCCTTACATAAATCATGTGAAAACATGTTTTTAGAATACTTCACATGTTATCACATGTTGCTTTACATGTTGTCACATGTTATCCCATTTTACTTCACATACGATCATATGTGATCACATGAAAATGTTTTTTTGGAACACTTCACGTATTCAGATGTGAAATTCATGTGGTTTTTCCATAAGGGACAATCTTCTCGGGAGGTTCATATCAGCCAGTTGCTCTGGTAAACAATGCCTCCATGGTAACATTGTGCAGCTTAGACGCTCCATTTATATATGATAACAATTTAATTGGAAATAACTGTGTTATACTCTTGACCTTCTTGTTGCACACTATTTGTTTGAGAAGCCTATCGAAGAAGTGGTGGGCGGTTTATCAGACAACTTTTTGCTTATTTATTTATTTATTACATTTTTTTAATTTCACCTTTATTTAACCAGGTAGGCAAGTTGAGAACAAGTTCTCATTTACAATTGCAACCTGGCCATGGCTGACCTGGCCATGACCTGGCTTATAGCTTCTATATAACTCAAGTAACTTGCTCAAGTTGACGTGAACAAAATAACTTTGCTCATTAGTATTTAGCATGCTGCAAATTGTCATACCTCCTGATTTAATTGTGCTTCAAATAGTTTATGGCGTGACTCAATTACAAATATATGACACTTTGATCCCTACCATCTGCTTGATGTAAATCAATCTTTCTTGTAAAGTGCTACAGAGCATGATATTTTTACCGTCACAAATGAGATTCATTAGAAGTATTCATCAATACAATACACAATCGGGAAGTTTGATGTGCGTCTAGATGTTGTGTGCAGGTGTGAGGTATGAAATTAGTGAAACCTACTTTTTTAGGGCGTTGTCGAGATTTCACAATGACAGAATCTGTATTTTTTTCTTCTTAATCTTCTCACCTCATGTTCACAAATTCGCCTGAACCTCTGTCTAATCCCAAAGGGAAGTAGAAACTGCCACTCTCTTCCTCCCATGCCGGGGACATTTTGGAGAATGAAACAGATAGATAGTGATGGTTGAAGATGTGGCCGGCCTCAGGAATGACTAAACACGTGCAGGATTTGACAGTCGGCTAGAGGGGGATCATTGGGATTCTGTCACACAACGCTTTCATCAGAAAGTAAATGTCACACAGTGGAGCAATAAGTACTAGGCCATCCTTTATATAGTCTCCCCACAGTCAGCCAGCCTAGCTCTACTGTATGTCATGTACTACCTAGTAAGTCTAGCTTAAAGTGACGCTCCATAACTTTTGTATAATTTCAGTCAGTAGTTTTGAAAGTAGTGATCACGCCAAAATGGTTCCCGGCTTTTTGTGTACTACGTCATCTAATTGTGTACTACGTGATCCATTTCCACTGACTACGGGGAATTTCACATAATTTATCTTTAAAAAGATACTGCTCTTAATACAAATATTTGGGAGATTCAGTTTGGTTCATAAAGCTTGAATTCTAGGCAGTATTTGATTGTTCCTCTTAACCTATTTTGTACATAGTACTTAAACATCGTTGGGCCACCCTGAAACTCTGGTGCTTGGCCTCTGTATTTGCCCATGCTTGAGCAATTGAGAGTTCTTGCAGGTCTGGGCTTGTGTGGATGTTTGCTGGTGCCCAGGGACCAGACTAAGCATCGGTCCGGAGCTGTCCCTTAATGACTATGACTAGGAGCTTAATCATTCTGATGCTAATTGAATTTGCATCTCGTCCAAGTTCCATGTAGTGAGAAAACCCTAGCGTCCTCCCCCTCCCTCCCAGCCTTCAGGACCTGAACAGAGAGGGGGAGAGAGAGAACAGCATGAGACGAAAACGAGAGCATCTTAACCGCGAGGCAGCAGAGACTAAACCCCAGGAGTTTGGGAAAACCAAAACAGAACAAACAAGACTAAAACATTTATGGGTCTTATACCCCAAACACTGCAGCGTGCAGCGAAGCAGTGGTTTCCAAGCCGCTCAGCCCCGTACACACCCAGCGTGATTGCATTCTTTTGTTCCACTCTCACGGTTGGAGAGTGCTCCACTCCGCATCTCTGCTCATCATCTGTCACTCAGGCCACAGCAGTCCAGGGGGATATTTTGGCTGTATGGAGAAAATGGAGAAAAGTGCAACATTCCTCCCATGCAGTAGTCTGTCTGATTCACTGAGCACCTGAATAAAAAAAGAGAAGCAAAGCTCCCTGGGAAACAATCGCTCGGCGGAGCGCTGACGGCTGCAGTTCGGGCACCATGCAGCTGACCTTTGACCTCTGTGAGTCGTCCACAGCAACGAAGTTGTCTGCTGACCCCTATAACTCTGCAGGCGAGGGCAGACTTCAGATTAATCTACCACTCCCACCAAAACCCTCATCCCGCCCCTTCCCTATAGCAGAACAGAGTAAATAGCTGACTACTCAGTTTTGATGCCCGAATGAGACCCAATGCCCTTCCAATCCCCCTTAACCTCTCCTCCCTCTGCCCATTCTGAAAGTGACATTCCATCAGACAACTGACCCCTGCCTTTCTTCTAGGCACAGCTTTTGCATGTTAATTAGAAGGCATGCAAATGAGAGAGAGAGAGAGAGAGAGAGAGAGAGAGAGAGAGAGAGAGCGAGAGAGAGAGAGAGAGAGAGAGAGAGAGAGAGAGAGAGAGAGAGAGAGAGAGAGAGAGAGAGAGAGAGAGAGAGAGAGAGAGAGAGAGAGAGAGAGAGAGAGAGGGACTAACTACTATTAGCACTGATATAGCAAATGTCACATTCAGTCAAACACAAAATGGACATAAATGTTGTATAACCAACTGATGGCTTGAAAAGTATGGCTTGATGTTCATCTGACAAGAAGGGTCATAGTGGCCAGGTCACCCGTAGCCGCAACAGTATAGCAAGTAGCATGAATCAGCCTTTGTGCCTAGCGGTGGCACTGCAAACTGGCTAACTCATATGGTTGGCCTGCCTGCCTGGGTCATTTCTTCTACCCAATGGCTTGTGACTAATCTGTTTATACAGTTGAGTCGTAGCCATCAGTGGAGCAGTGGCCATGCCAGGGCAATGAGGTGATGCCAGACTTACAGTATGCAGCAGCGGACTGTTACTCAGGTAGCTAGTACTCTATGGCGCACCGCACGGATCATCAGAATCAGATTTCACTCTATGCAAAGTTGGAATTTGCTTACACACACACGCATGTACACACTCACAAACACACACACGCGCACGCGCACACACACACACACACACACACACACACACACACACACACACACACACACACACACACACACACACACCCATTCGTCTAGGCTCCAGTGCTATGTGTTTTCCCGCAGACGTCATTATGACTTTCTATACAACATACACACTGGAAAGCATTCAAAAAAACTCTCCCCCTCCTACGTCAAACATTGTCACAGAGACATTTCAAAGATTTCTTTCTGGCTCTGATAAATTTAAAACAGTGGGGTCAAACAGGGGCAGGTGACAGACATATACTTGTGTATTTTATATAATCTCACAGAAAGGATGACGTGATCCCCACCCTGTAGAGTAGCACATAATGAAAGATGAAATCATACCTACATCAAATTGATGAATCACTCAGAGCCATTTCAATGAGGTGGGAATAAAGCAGTGTAAACCTGAGACGCCATTGTTAACAGATGTAAAGCCTATCACACAACCATGACGGATTAAGCCCTAATTGAAGCTGATGTATGCATGGCTTCAGAAAGCATGTGGTCACCACTTGCCCTTCCATTCACAGTTTATGATCTCCAGAGAGGAGAAATGAAAGTGAAAAGATATGACTCCCAGGAAGGTTTGTCTGCGTTGTTGACACAGCCAACGCTTTTTCTCTCGTCTAATTACGAGACGACGAAGGCAAAGTCAATGTTGCAGAGTGCATTTTAGCATCTGTTGTGGCTTTACCCATCGCACTTATGGCTCCTGGTGATTTTAATTGAGTTGAAGACCCAGCGTTTTCTTGTCTGACATGACGTGCTCAGCATGCATCCAGATATCATGTTAATTAAACCTTATTTTTCCTAAAATTCTAAAACATTTTTCTGTAACAGAATGTGGGCTGTCCAATGTTTCTTCCTCTAATCAATTCCAACAGTAAATTAGACAGAATGGCGAAGAGTAAGAGTAAGTATTAGTCATCCTGTCAGATCAAACTCTTTAGCTGCACTATACTGAGCTTATATAGCCCAATGAAACAAATGGAATAGTACCAAAGGTGCAAACTCCACCCCCCACCCATTTGGCATTCCAGGCAGGCTCAATAAAATGCTCAAAGTGAGAGAAAACAGGCGACAAAGGCCTGTGAGACATGGGTTTAACTCTGGACACATGAAAGGTGGGATGTATACGAAGGGTACAGGGCAACAGAAGACGAACAACTGAGGGGATAATCATTTTGGAGATGGGAAACGGGCCAATAAACCGGGGGGAGAGTTTACGGGATTCCACCGAGAGGGGCAGATCCCGGGGCATTGCATACCTTCTGCCCGAGACGATACCGGGGAGCCGGGGTCCGATGGCGATCCACTTGTCATCGATACCTGGAGGTGGTCTTGAGGAGGACCGACCGGGCTTTCCTCCAGGTACGACGACGGACAGCGGCAGACAAACATCTGGGCAGAAGGTATGCCGACCTCTTCTTCCTGCTCGGGGATGAGCGGGGGCTGATACCCCAGGGAACACTCAAATGGCGATAGGCCCGTGGCAGAGCAGAGAAGAGTGTTGCAGGCGTATTCCACCCACACAAGCTGCTGGCTACAGGTGGTGGGGTTGGTGGAGACCAGGCAGCGCAGAGTAGTCTCAAGGTCCTGGTTGGCTCGCTCCGACTGGCCATTGGACTGGGGGTGGAACCCAGAGGACAGGCTGGCCGACAACCCAATGAGGGTGCAGGACGCCTTCCAGAACTGGGACGAGAACTGGGGACCCCGGTCGGAGACCAGGTCCACGGACAGTCCATGGATCTGGAAGATGTGCTGCACCGTGAGCTGGGTTGTCTCCTTGTCCGAGGGTAGCTTAGGGAGAGGAATGAAGTGGGCGGCTATGGAAAACCGGTCGACTACAGTCAGGATGGCAGTGTTGCCCTCAGACGGGGAGAGACTCGTAACAAAGTCCAAGGATATGTGGGACCAGGGACGGGGAGGGACAGGCAGTGGTTGCAGAAGACCAGCCGAAGCTTGCCGAGGACTCTTGTTCTGAGCACAGACTGTGCAGTTGGCAACAAATGCGGTGACATCTGGAACCATAGTAGGCCACCAAAATCACTGTTGCATGAAGGCTAGGGTCAGACGGGAGCCCCGGTGGCAGGCAAGCCTTGAGGAATGTGCCTACTCCGTGGAGCGGACAGAAGGACCGTGGAGCGGACAGTGCCAGGCAAAAACATCTGGTTACCGGGAGAGGAAGAGGGACGGATAAATCCTGCAGCTAGGAAGTCCCCTAATGAGAGTACAAACGTCCCCGAGGCGGCGTGGGGCTAGGGAGAAGTTCAATCCCGCAGTCATAGGGTCGGTACGGCGGAAGCGAAGTGGCCCGAGCATTGCTGAACACCTCCCGGAGGTCCTAGTACTCCGCGGGGATGACGGAGAGGTCCGGGACATCTTCCGAGCCCCCGGGAAGACGTCTCGGGGCAGGTTGCGCTGAATTCAGACAATGGGCGTGGCAGAACGGACTCCAGCCCATGATGGTGCCCGTAGACCAGTTGTTGAGGGGATTGTGTCGCTTGAGCCAGGAGAATCCCAAAAGCACAAGAATCTGAGGAGACTTGACGAGCAGAAATGGAATAGTCTCGCTGTGATTCCCTGACACCAATAGGTTGATGGGAGTGGTATTATAAGTGACCCGGCCTATAGAGTGCTCGTCCAGTGCTCTAATATTCATGGGAATGGAGAGGGGTTGAGTGGGGATGTTCAGCCCGGAAGCCAGGGTAGCATCCAAAAAGCTCTCATCGGCCCCTGGGTCAATGAGGACCCGGAGAGATTTAGACTGGTTTCCCGACAGCAGAATGGCATGAAAAGGGTGCGAGCAAGGGAAGCAGAACAGTTTTCCATATGGCCCACCAGAGTTCTCGCTCCTACCGGTGAGCCTGGTCTTTTTAAATGACAAGAGGACACAAAATGACCAAGAGTCCTGCAATACAGACAACTCTTTGTGTTGATCCTGTATTGCCGCTCCGCTGGCGACAGCTCAGCTCTTGTTAGTGGTATAGGCTCTGGAAGCAGTGACTCGGCCGTCTTTGGCGTCTCTCGGGGGAGGTCAGGAAGCCTCGGGTTCTCTCGGCAACAGGACCGTCGGGGACATCCGGGATGACTTGGAGGCAAGGTGGAATCCCTGGACGTGCGAACGAAATTGAATTTCCTCTCTCTCTGTCATTCCCGTATTCGGCCATCGATACGGATGGCCAATGCGATGAGGGAATCGAGATCCGTAGGTAACTCCCGAGCAGCAAGCTCATCCTTGACCCCCTCTGAGATGCCGTGCAGGAACATATCGAACTGCGCTTCCTGGTTCCAAGCATTCTCTGCTGCCAATGTGTGGAAATCCAATACATAGTCTGCCACGCTGCGGGAGTCCTGCCGAAGCTGAATTAGCTTCCGGGCAGCTTCTCTCAGCTTCTCAGCATCAAAAACCTTCTTCACCTCTCCCACGAACCCCTCCAGACTAACGCATATGTTGTTCCCATACAGCAGTATCCCAGGTGAGAGCCCTCCCGGACATCAGCGAGACGAGGTAAGCTATCTTGGAGCGATCCGAGGGGAAGGAGGAGGGCTGAAGCTCGAAGACGAGGGCACACTGAGCTAGAAACACCCGACAGCTGCTCGGCTCTCCATTGAAGCGTTTCGGGGGAGGTAAGCAGGGCTCTCGAGATGGTGGAGTGACCGGTGAGACAGCGCTGCTAACCACTGAGTTACTGAGGGGCTGTGGGGTTACCACCGTGGTAGGCTGCCTCCCAGACAACCCGCGGAATTGCTCCAGCAAAATGTCCAACACCCGGTCATGGCGTTCAGCCAACATTTGGACCCCCTCCATAAGGCCACGAATCAATTCCTCGTGCCTACCGATGGTGGTTTCTTGGGACGAGATTGCATTGCGCAGCTGGCCCGGGTCTGCTGGGTTAGTCATGGCCAGTTCGTACTATCACGTTTCAGGTAAGACCCAGCTGCAGACAACGTCGAATTAACAACAGTTTATTAATCCAACAGGGGCAGGCAAAAGACCAGTCAAGACAGGCAGGGATCAGTAATCCAGATAGGTGGGGCAAAGGTACAGGACGGCAGGCAGGCTCAGGGTCAGGGCAGGCAGAAAAGGTCAAAACCGGGAAAACTAGGAAACAGGAACAATTGAGAGACAGGAACAGAGGGAAAACACTGGTAGTCTTGACGAAACAAACAAACTGGCAGCAGATAAACAGAGTACACAGGTTTAAATACACGGGGGATAGTGGGGAAGGTGGGCGACACCTGGAGGGGGGTGGAGACAATCACAAAGACAGGTGAAACAGATCAGGGTGCGACAGAAAACAAATACTATTTGACCCTGGATCTGATAAATACAATAGTCATGCTAAACATTTTAGAAATCCTCGCCAGGAACAACAGATTTTTTCCTATATACTGTTTATTTAACCCTCTATACTGTGTATTTAACCCTCTATGGTTTGTACTTAACCCTCCGTACTGTGTATTTAACCCTCTATACTGTATATTTAACCCTCTATACTTTTTATTTAACCCTCTATGGTGTGTATTTAACCCTTTATACTGTGTATTTAACCCTCTTTACCCTTCTATGCTGTGTATTTAACCCTCTATACTGTGTATTTAACCCTCTATGGTGTGTATGTAACCCTCTATACTGTGTATTTAACTCTCTATTCAGTTGTATTTAACCCTCTATTCTGTGTATTTAACCATCTATACTGTGTATTTAACCATGTATTCTTTATTTAACCCTCTATACTGTGTATTTAACCATCTATACTGTGTATTTAACCCTATATGGTGTGTATTTAACCCTCTATTCTGTGTATTTAACTCTCTATGGTGTGTATTTAACTCTCTATGGTGTGTATTTAATTATATATTCTGTTTATTTAACGCTCTAAGGTGTGTATGTAACCCTCTATGGTGTGTATTTAACTCTCTATTCTGTGTATGTAACCCTCTATGGTGTGTATTTAACTCTCTATTCTGTGTATTTAACCCTCTATGGTGTGTATTTAACTCTCTATGGTGTGTATTTAACCCTCTATGGTGTGTATTTAACCCTCTATGGTGTGTATTTAAGATTTAGATGTTTGTTGTATAAACCATTAGAGGCGGATCAGCTGGACAGCCCACAGACTGAAAATAAATATGATTACGCAGCCGCCCTCCCCCTTAATTGCTGGACGAAGCCAAGCTCTCACATATCAGAAGTAACACAACACAAACCAGGAACAATTTCATGCCTGAGGGATTTAGAATACATTAGGACAAGAGAATGAACATCTCCAGTACAAAGATATCCGGCCAAATACAATGAGAGACGAAAATACTCAGGAATTAATATTAATATACCATAATCCTTTTTCTCTCCCAAGGGAATGGTCACCATGTACTGCAAGCTGGGAGGATTGGAAAAAGCATTTTCTTAATACACAAATCCTTTCAGTTCAAATAGTCAGCGACGATTTGTCATCTTTATCCATGCACAATTTTGTTTATGATCCTCATCTAATTACAGGACTGATGCATCTTGAAAGTCAGTTCAAACACCATGATAAGCAACAAAAATGTGACAAAAATGTATATCTGAGTATATTGCATAAGAAAACAAACCAAGCTTGTGTTCTCTCTTTACTATACATATGCACTGAGTATACAAAACATTAAGAAGATTAACAACACCTGATCTTTCCATGACATAGACTGACCAGCTGAATCCAGGTGAAAGCTATGATCCCTTATTATTGTCACCTGTAAAATCCACTTCAATCAAGGTTGATGAAGGGGAGGAGGCATGTTAAAGGAGGATTTTTAAGCTTTGAGACAATTGAGACATGAATTGTGTATGTGTGCCGTTCAGTGGGTGAATGGGCAAGACACAATATTGAAGTGCCCTTGAACGAGGTATGGTAGTAGGTGCCAAGGGCACCGGTCTGTGTAAAGAACTGCAACGCTGCTGGGTTTTTCATGCTCAACAGTTTCCTGTGTGTATCAAGAATGGTCCACCACCCAAAGGACATCCAGCCAACTTGACACAACTGTGGGAATCATTGGAGTCAAAATGGGCCAGCATCCCTGTCAAACGCTTTCAACACCTTGTAGAGTCCATGCCCCTGATGAATTGAGGCGGTTCTGAGGTCAAAAGAGGGTACAACTCAATATTAGGTGTTTCTAATGTTTATTATACTCAGTGTACTTCTTATTATAAACTGCTATGGATATCAAGTTGTGCTTGTTGGGTAGGTTACTTTCAAAATGTAATCCATTACTTTCACTAGTTACCTGTCCAAAATTTGTGCATTCATCTTAAGATAGCTAGGTGAGACAACAACACAACCGTATCATGTACATTTTCAACAAAGTACTTATCTGCAAAATCAGTGCTAGTGGAAAAAGAGAAGTGGCGTGAGAGTTATTTAGGATACTCTTCAAAGCGGTAGGGTTTCAGACGTTTTCGAAAGATGGGCTGTCGTGACTTTAGTAGGAAGCTTGTTCCACCATTGGGGTGCCAGGACAGAGAAGAGCTTTGACTGGGCCAAGCGGGAGCTGCCTTTCCGTAGAGGTGGAGTGATCGGGTTGGGACCTAGGGTTTGAGCATAGCCTGAAAGTAAGGAGGGGCTGTTCCCCAAGCTATTCCTTAGGCAAGCACCAGAGTCTTGAATAGGGCTGTGGCGTTCATGACATTTTATCAGCCGGTTCTTGTCATGCAAAAGACTGCTGGTCTCATGGTAACTGACCATTCATTAACATAAACATGTTTAGCATCTCCAGGCCTCCCTACATACAAGCTGCATTCAAGCCACTGATTCGTGCATTTGTAACATTACATTTTAAAAAGTCTAATAAATCAATTTAATATACACCATCACAATAAATCCACTATTTATTTTAGGTAGGTCTAAAGAAACATTATGATATGAAGAAAATGTATTTCAGATTAACAGAATATGAGTTGGCCTACTGTATGTTATCTGGCAATACAGCATGCCATAGGCTGTAGGCTAGTTCATTTAGCAGACAAGACATGATTACAGTGCATTCCGAAAGTGTTCAGTCCCCTTGACTTTTTCCACATATTGTTACATTAGTCTTATTCTAAAATGTATTAGATTACATTTTTTCCTCATCAATCTACACACAATACCCCATAAGGACAAAGCGAAAACAGGTTTTCAGAAATTTGGCACATTTATAAAAAATTTAAACAGAAATGCCTCATTTACATAAGTATTCAGACCCTTTGCTATGAGACTTGAAATTTAGCTCAGGTGCATTCGGTTTCCATCGATCATCCTTGAGATGTCCCAACTCCTATACCCCCCCCCTAGGCTAGGTGATTCGTTGAGAGCCCAACGACAAAAGATACCATGGCCTTTTATAGCAAAGACACGCCTCCTTCAGTCTACTCGACAAACAACAGATGTATGGAATGGGTCACAAGGTTACTAATAATTCACAGCAAATAGTATCTGCTGTAAATACTGTCCTCATTGTGTAGAGACCAGGGTCTGGCCCCGAGCCATCTCTCCCTGGTACCTTCCAGTCAGGCACACAGACACTAATCATGCTATGGAAAGGGGTCTTTATCACCAATCCATTGTAAATCAATTGTCAGTACTAAATCTCCCAGTGGCCCCCTTTCAGTAGAACACACACAGATGAGTGTTCTAACAACCCCTTATTCTGTTGCATAAAATAACCATTTGATGCAATTACAGTATTATAACATAATCTTGCAATTTTGCTCTCACACCACCAAGACTCTTCCTAGACCTAGCCGCCTGGCCAAACTGAGCAATTGGGGGAGAAGGGTCTTGGTCAGGGAGGTGAACAAGTACCCAATGGTCACACTGACAGAGCTCCAGTGTTCCTCTCTGGAGATGGGAGAACCTTCCAGAAGCACAACCATCTCTGCAGCACTGCACCAATTAGGCCTTTATGGTAGTGGCCAGATGGAAGACACTCCTCAGTAAAAGGCACATGACAACCCGCTTGGAGTTTGCCAAAATGTACCCAAAGGACTTTCAGACCATGAGAAACAAGATTCTCTGGTCTGAAGAAAACCAAGATTGAACTCTTTGGCCTGAATGCCATGCGTCATGTCTGGAGGAAACCTGGCACCAGCCCTACGGTGAAGCATGGTGGTGGCAGCATCATGCTGCAGGGATGTTTTTCAGTGGCAGGGATTGGGAGACTACTCAGGATCGAGGGAAAGATGAACGGAGCAAAGTACAGAGAGATCCTTGATGAAAACCTGCTCCAGAGTGCTCAGGACCTCTGGGGCGAAGGTTCACCTTCCAACAGGACAACAGGACCCTAAGCACACAGCCAAGACAACGCAGGCGTGGCTTTGGGATAAGTCTCTGAATGTCCTTGAGTTGCCCAGCCAGAGCCCGGACTTGAACCCAATCTAACATGTCGCGTCATACCTAAGAAGATTTGAGGCTGTAATCGCTGCCAAAGGTGCTTCAATAAAGTGCTGAGTAAAGGGTCTGAATAGTTATGTAAATGTGATATTTCTGGGGGTTTTCATATACATTTGCTAAATGTTGCTTTTTCATTATGGGATATTGTGTCAAGATTGATGAGGTGGAAAAAACTATTTAATCCATTATAGAAGGCTGTAACATAACAAGATGTGGAAAAAGTGAAGGGGGCTGAATACTTTCGGAATGCACTGTATAAGTCCCGTGTCATTATTTTAAATGTTAGGATTTTATATTAAGAGGAATATAATTGAACTTGAGCTGAATAAAATAAAAATGATGTGATGTGGTTATGTTGAGAGTAGAAGTGATCATTTGAAACAGGTCCTATGCACTAGATTTTGAGATATTTGGCAACTTTAGTTGTTAATGATACAAACCTTAGAATGTCTTAGAAATCAAAACATAAATGGGCTCCATGATGTGACAAGACTATTGATGATTTGAGAAAGTCACAAAAAAAGCTTGCGGCCTGTTGCCTCAGGCTGCACACAATTTTCTCTCATCAAGTGATCATATTTTCACCCATCAGGCTATTCTCAATTTAATCTTTAATCTTAATATTATGTTAAATTAATTTTGATTTAGAATAGCCAATTATCAAATGGGCAGGAACAGGGTCAGGGGAAAAAAGACATGTCATCCGCCTATGCACTTGATTAGCGAATGGAGGCCTCTATCCCGCCTGTTCTTCAGATAGTGAATTGAATTGAATTAATTTTGTGCAACAGACATGTACAACAAAATGCACAATGTGGACCCAGAGGATATCACTTGAAAGTATTAATTAAAATGCTTATTTCCAAAGTGATCCTTGATGGTAAAAGCAATAACACATAATGATTAAAAGACAAGACAAAATTACCAACAACCATAAATACATTTATTTATATTGACATCCTAAAAAGTGGCACTATTCAAATCAAATCAAGTTTATTTTATATAGCCCTTCGTACATCAGCTAATATCTCGAAGTGCTGTACAGAAACCCAGCCTAAAACCCCAAACAGCAAGCAATGCAGGTGTAGAAGCACGGTGGCTAGGAAAAACTCCCTAGAAAGGCCAAAACCTAGGTAGAAACCTAGAGAGGAACCAGGCTATGAGGGGTGGCCAGTCCTCTTCTGGTTGTGCCGGGTGGAGATTATAACAGAACATGGCCAAGATGTTCAAAATGTTCATAAGTGACAAGCATGGTCAAATAATAATCAGGAATAAATGTCAGTTGGCTTTTCATGGCCGATCATTAAGAGTTGAAAACAGCAGGTCTGGGACAGGTAGGGGTTCCATAACCGCAGGCAGAACAGTTGAAACTGGAATAGCAGCAAGGCAAGGTGGACTGGGGACAGCAAGGAGTCATCATGCCCGGTAGTCCTGACGTATGGTCCTAGGGCTCAGGTTCTCCGAGAGAGAGAAAGAAAGAGAGAAGGAGAGAATTAGAGAGAGCATACTTAAATTCACACAGGACACTGGATAAGACAGGAGAAGTACTCCAGATATAACCAACTGACCCTAGCCCCCCGACACATAAATTACTGCAGCATAAATACTGGAGGCTGAGACAGAAGGGGTCAGGAGACACTGTGGCCCCATCCGATGATACCCCCGGACAGGGCCAAACAGGAAGGATATAACCCCACCCACTTTGCCAAAGCACAGCCCCCGCACCACTGAAGGGATATCTTCCACCACCAACTTACAATCCTGAGACAAGGCCAAGTATAGCCCACAAAGATCTCCACCACAGCACAAACCAAGGGGGGGGGGGGGGGGCGTCAACCCAGACAGGAAGATCACGTCAGTAACTCAACCCACTCAAGTGACGCACCCCTCCTAGGGACGGCATGAAAGAGCACCAGTAAGCCAGTGACTCAGCCCCTGTAATAGGGTTAGAGGCAGAGAATCCCAGTGGAGAGAGGGGAACCGGCCAGGCAGAGACAGCAAGGGCGGTTCGTTGCTCCAGAGCCTTTCCGTTCACCTTTACACTCCTGGGCCAGACTACACTCAATCATCTGACCTACTGAAGAGATAAGTCTTCAGTAAAGACTTAAAGGTTGAGACCGAGTCTGCGTCTCTCACATGGGTAGGCAGACCGTTCCATAAAAATGGAGATCTATAGGAGAAAGCCCTGCCTCCAGCTGTTTGCTTCGAAATTCTAGGGACAATTAGGAGGCCTGCCTCTTGTGACCGTAGCGTATGTGTAGGTATGTACGGCAGGACCAACTCGGAAAGATAGGTAGGAGCAAGCCCATGTAACGCTTTATAGGTTAACAGTAAAACCTTGAAATCAGCCCTTGCCTTAACAGGAAGCCAGTGTAGGGAAGCTCGCACTGGAGTAATATGATCAAATTTCTTGGTTCTAGTCAGGATTCTAGCAGCCGTATTTAGCACTAACTGAAGTTTATTTAGTGCTTTATCCGGGTAGCCGGAAAGTAGAGTATTGCAGTAGTCTAACCTAGAAGTAACAAATGCATGGATTAATTTTTCTGCATCATTTTTGGACAGAAAATTTCTGAGTTTTGCAATGTTACGTAGATGGAAAAAAGCTGTCCTTGAAACAGTCTTGATATGTTCGTCAAAAGAGAGATCAGGGTCAAGAGTAACGCTGAGGTCCTTCACAGTTTTATTTGTGTCACGCCCTGGCCTTAGTATTCTTTGTTTTCTTTATTATTTTAGTTAGGTCAGGGTGTGACATGGGGAATGTTTGTGTTTTGTTGGTTTTGGGTGTTTTTATGGTAAAGGGGTTGTTGGGTATAGTATATGGGTTTGTGTGGAGTACATGTGTCTAGTGTTGTCTATGTATGTTTAGTTGTCTAGGAGAGTCTATGGTTACCTGAATGAGTTCCCAATTAGAGACAGCTGATTTCGGTTGTCTCTGATTGGGAGCCTTATTTAGGGTAGCCATAGGCTCTCATTGGTGGTGAGTAATTGTCTATGTGATACGTTTGTAGCCAGTGTGTGCACATCGTTGTTTTAGCTTCACGATCGTTTTCTTGTTTTGTTTAGTGTTTAAGTGTTTTTGTTTCGTGTTGTCTATGTCAGAACGTTTGTAGCCTGTGTGTGTAAGTGCACAACGTTATTTAGCTTCACGGTCGTTTGTTGTTTTTGTTCGTTTTGTTAAAGTGTTTCGTGTCGTGTTTATTTTTCGTCATCTTTAAAAATAAAAGAAGATGGCTTACTTTCCAAAAGCTGCGTTTTGGTCCATCAATCCGCCACACGATCGTGACAGAATTACTCACCATTATAGGACCAAGCGGCATGGAAAGCGGCAACAGGACCCACCTACACAGGATTCATGGACATGGGAGGAGATACTGGATGGTAAGGGGCCGTGGGCTCAACCGGGAGAATATCGCCTTCCTCGTGAAGAGCTGGAGGCAGCTAAAGCCGAGAGGAGGCGATATGAGGAGGCAGCACGGAGACAAGGCTGGAAACCTGTGAGTACAACCCAAAAATTTCTTGGGGGGGGCCTTAAAGGGAGTGTGGCGAAGTCAGGTAGGAAACCTGCGCCTACTCCCTGTACTTACCGTGGAGAGCGAGAGTACGGGCAGACACCGTGTTACGCAGTAGAGCGCACGGTGTCTCCTGTACGCGCGCATATCCCGGTTCGGTACATTTCAGCTCCACGTATCGGCTGGGCTAGACTGAGCGTTGAGCCGTATGTCATGAAGCCGGCCCAACGCATCTGGTCACCAGTGCGTCTCCTCGGGCCGGCGTACATGGCACCAGCCTTACGCATGGTGTCCCCGGTTCGCCTACATAGGCCGGTGCGGGTTATTCCACCTCCCCGCACTGGTCAGGCGACGGGGAGCATACAACCAGGTAAGGTTGGGCAGGCTCGGCGTTCAAGGGAGCCAGTACGCCTGCACGGTCCGGTATTTCCGGCGCCACCTCCCCGCCCCAACCCAGTACCACCAGTGCCTCCTCCACGCACTAGCTATATGGTGCGTGTCTCCAGCCCTTTACCACCAGTGTCTAAACCACGCACCAAGCCTCCTGTGTGTCCCCAGAGTCCTGTGCGTCCTGTTGCTGCTCCCCGCACTAGCCCTGAGATGCGTGTCCCCAGCCCGGTGCCACCAGTCCCGGCACCACGCACCAGGCCTACAGTGCGCCTCAGCCGGCAGGAGTCTGCCGTCTGCACAGCGATGACTGAACTGCCCGTCTGCCAAGCGCCATCTGAGCCATCCGTCTCCCCAGCGCCATCTGAGCCATCCGTCTCCCCAGCGCCATCTGAGCCATCCGTCTGCCATGAGCCTGCAAAGCCGCCCGTCTGCCATGAGCCTGCAAAGCCGCCCGTCTGCCATGAGCCCACTGAGCCGCCAGCCAGACAGGAGCCGCTAGAGCCGCCAGCCAGACAGGAGCCGCTAGAGCCGTCCGTCAGACAGGATCTGCCAGAGCCGCCAACCAGACAGGATCTGCCAGAGCCGCCAACCAGACAGGATCTGCCAGAGCCGCCAACCAGACAGGATCTGCCAGAGCCGCCAACCAGACAGGATCTGCCAGAGCCGCCAACCAGACAGGATCTGCCAGAGCCGCCAACCAGACAGGATCTGCCAGATCAGTCAGCCAGCCATGAGCAGCCAGATCCGTCAGCCAGCCATGAGCAGCCAGATCCGTCAGCTAGCCATGAGCAGCCAGATCCGTCAGCTAGCCATGAGCAGCCAGATCCGTCAGCTAGCCATGAGCAGCCAGATCCGTCAGCTAGCCATGAGCAGCCAGATCCGTCAGCTAGCCATGAGCAGCCAGATCCGTCAGCTAGCCATGAGCAGCCAGATCCGTCAGCTAGCCATGAGCAGCCAGATCCGTCAGCTAGCCATGAGCAGCCAGATCCGTCAGCTAGCCATGAGCAGCCAGATCCGTCAGCCAGCCATGAGCAGCCAGATCCGTCAGCCAGCCATGAGCAGCCAGATCCGTCAGCCAGCCATGAGCAGCCAGATCTGTCAGCCAGCCATGAGCAGCCAGATCTGTCAGCCAGCCATGGGCCGTCCCTCAGTCCGGAGCTGCCGTTCCTCAGTCCGGAGCTGCCATTCCTCAGTCCGGAGCTGCCATTCCTCAGTCCGGAGCTGCCGCTTACCCTGGTGCTGCCCCTTACCCTGGTGCTGCCCCTTACCCTGGTGCTGCCCCTTACCCTGGTGCTGCCCCTTACCCTGGTGCTGCCCCTTACCCTGGTGCTGCCCCTGACCCTGGTACTGCCCCTGACCCTGGTACTGCCCCTTACCCTGGTACTGGCCCTTAGTCCGGAGCTGCCATTCCTCAGTCCGGAGCTGCCCCTTAATGCAATGGGGTTAATGTGGAGGGGGGTCATTTGGAGGAAGCCTAGGAGGTGGTTAGGGACTGTGGTGACGTGGGGACCACAACCAGAGCCGGAGCCGCCACCGTGGATGGAAGCCCACCCAGACCCTCCCCTAGACTGGGTAATGGTGCGCCCGGAGTTCGCACCTTAAGGGGGGGGTTATGTCACGCCCTGGCCTTAGTATTCTTTGTTTTCTTTATTATTTTAGTTAGGTCAGGGTGTGACATGGGGAATGTTTGTGTTTTGTTGGTTTTGGGTGTTTTTATGGTAAAGGGGTTGTTGGGTATAGTATATGGGTTTGTGTGGAGTACATGTGTCTAGTGTTGTCTATGTATGTTTAGTTGTCTAGGAGAGTCTATGGTTACCTGAATGAGTTCCCAATTAGAGACAGCTGATTTCGGTTGTCTCTGATTGGGAGCCTTATTTAGGGTAGCCATAGGCTCTCATTGGTGGTGAGTAATTGTCTATGTGATACGTTTGTAGCCAGTGTGTGCACATCGTTGTTTTAGCTTCACGATCGTTTTCTTGTTTTGTTTAGTGTTTAAGTGTTTTTGTTTCGTGTTGTCTATGTCAGAACGTTTGTAGCCTGTGTGTGTAAGTGCACAACGTTATTTAGCTTCACGGTCGTTTGTTGTTTTTGTTCGTTTTGTTAAAGTGTTTCGTGTCGTGTTTATTTTTCGTCATCTTTAAAAATAAAAGAAGATGGCTTACTTTCCAAAAGCTGCGTTTTGGTCCATCAATCCGCCACACGATCGTGACAATTTGAGACGACTTTACAACCATCAAGATTAATTGTCAGACTTAACAGAAGATCTCTTTGTTTCTTGGGACCTAGAACAAGCATCTCTGTTTTGTCCGAGTTTAAAAGTAGAAAGTTTTCAGCCATCCACTTCCTTATGTCTGAAACACAGGCTTCTAGCGAGGGCAATTTTGGGGCTTCACCATGTTTCATTGAAATGTACAGCTGTGTGTCATCCGCATAGCAGTGAAAGTTAACATTATGTTTTCGAATAACATCCCTAAGATGTAAAATATATAGTGAAAACAATAGTGGTCCTAAAACGGAAACTTGAGGAACACCGAAATGTACAGTTGATTTGTCAGAGGACAAACCATTCCCAGAGACAAACTGATATCTTTCCGACAGATAAGATCTAAACCAGGCCAGAACTTGTCCGTGTAGACCAATTTGGGTTTCCAGTCTCTCCAAAAGAATGTGGTGATCGATGGTGTCAAAGGCAACACTAAGGTCAATTAGCACGAGGACAGATGCAGAGCCTCGGTCTGACGCCATTAAAAGGTCATTTACCACCTTCACAAGTGCAGTCTCAGTGCTATGATGGGGTCTAAAACCAGACTGAAGCATTTCGTATACATTGTTTGTCTTCAGGAAGGCAGTGAGTTGCTGCACTTCTCCCTAACTTTCACTGCACTTCTCCCTAACTTTAAAAATCAACCATATTCATTTCACATTTAAACAATATATTAATTGCACATCATACCGATCCTTCAAATAAATACACCTGACCAGCAGTAGGCGGCACAAGGGGCAGTGGAGTGGTTTCTCTTACTTAGACAACTTTATCCAAACGAAAAACATTGCCTGATTTTTTAAAGCTATTTTTACTTTTTGTTTGCTTGATCTCGAAGGTCAAGAGACAAATGCCTGTATGGAAAAACGTGCTCCTCGCAGTACTGATTACTCTTGGGATTTTACAAGACATAACACTAGCTCTGGTATTGTAACTGTGTTGGTTATAGACCATATCAATGTGGTTTTTCATGTAACCTGGGGCACGGTCATTTAAGATGTCTAACATATGATGAAGTTGGTCCACTCTGGACTCCAAAGGCAACAAACCCACCTCCCAACTCCTGTACCCTTATGTGGGTCCTAAGGGGGACATTCAGCATACACCTGATAACATTATTTTGCATGACCTGCATTCTCTTTTTCAGCTTTTTTGATAGCCCACTATACCAAGCAGAGCAGGCATAATCAAAATGACACTTAATCAAGGTTGAGACAACCAGTTTCTTAACTTTAATGTTAAAATATCTAGTGTTACGTTATAAACATTTCAATCTGTTTGCCATTTTAGAAATAATTTTAGCAGTAATCAGGTCTAGGGACACACCAAGATAAGATACACTTGTTATAGTGATCTAGGGACACACCAAGATCTAGGGACACACCAAGATAAGATACACTTGTTATAGATTCAATCTCCTTGCCTGCACAGTTTACCGTTATCTTGTCAGCCCTAAGCAATCTACGTTTTGTTCCAAACAAAATCAATTCATTTTTTCCCAAATGTAGTGACAATTTGTTGCCAGACAACCAATCTCTAACAAAATGCAATACTCAGGGTCTCCTCTATTTAAATGGTATCCTTACCTGATACCAGTATGGCTGAATAATCAGCATAAAGCAAGAGTTTGCACGTTACTGCATCTGGCATATCAATAACGTATATAAGAAATAAGAGAGGCCCTAAAATTGATCCCTGTGGTACTCCACAGGATATTTCTTTGGCATCTGACAGAACATCACCAACATTACATACTTGTGTTCTGTTGGTCAGATAAGACCTAAACCAATTCACTGCTACATAATTTAGACCCATGCATTTCAGTTTCATTCAGAAAATATCACTGTCCACAGTGTCAAAAGCTTTTTGCAAGTCTAACATGACCATACCTCTATAGTTCCCCTTCTCACTTTCCTGCTTAATGTCGTCAAAAAGGTGGACAAGGCAAGTATCAGTGGAATGAGCTGTTCTAATGCCAGATTGGAGTTCATAAAAAAGTTTGTGCTCAGTAAGGTATCCCTCCTCATAGGTAGGCTACCCCGGTTATTTCACCCCACGCATCAATCACTGTTTGAGGAGCATGCATCCTCTCACTGTATTACTCTGTATGCTATGGGCTCCCCAACCCTGTTCCTGCAGCTACCAAGTGCTTCATTTGGGAAACCAAGTGAAAATCTGTTCTGGAACATCGATAGTAACATGTTTTCACAACTAAACATATTTCATTAAACTGTTGACAGCTCCTCTCTCTGCGGGCTTGAGAAAGGAATGAAGGAGAGAGGGGAGGAGATGGAAATGCATGGTGGTGAGATATTCTGTAGCTAAAGGTAATGTGTCAGCCTATTAATTATGAAAATATTAAATTCCCTATTACTAGAATATTCAAAATCAAATACAAGTTCACTATAATTGTAGGCCAAATGTACAACCGAATGCATTCAACTGAAATGTGTCTTCCGCATTTAACCAAACCCCTCTGAATCAGAGAGGTGCGAGGGACTGACATAATCAACATCCACGTCTTCGGTGCCCGGGGAACAGTGCCTTGCTCAGGGGCAGAACGACAGATTTTTACCTTGTGAGCTCGGGGATTCGATCCAGCAACCTTTCTGTTACTGGCCCAATATAGGCTAGACCAATTAATGACATCTTAAAACTTTTTAAAAATGTTTTTCTGCAGTGGGTAATATGCGGTAGGCTATGTATTGTATAACGAACAGCTCAATCATTATTTTAATGATTTTTTTAAAATTTGATTTTTGATGATTTTTTTTTTTAATGTTTTTTTCAAGCTTGGGCTCATATATAGACCTATGTGTATGCAGCAGCTCTAATACGCATATGGGTGTTTTGAATTAATCAAGCACTATCCATCAACACATCCACAATGACCATGTTTTCCAGTCAGTTTCAACCTGTTTCAACCTGTTTCTTCAAATTGATTGATCACAGTGAGGTGAGTTTTAAAGCACACTACTGTTTTGATGATAAGTGTTTGATGTTATTTTCATTTGCATTGATGTCAGAGTGGTTAAAATGACAGTAAAGCCCTGAGTACCAGGCCATTATGGCCTGAAGGTCGTTAGCAAGTTGGGTACCACCAACGCATGTCCTGGGTGCATAAGAGGAGATTACCGTGGAATTTTACTGCGGTCATGACTCATGTGGTGTTTATACGGTCACTGCAACAGCCCTAGTCTTGAAGATGATGTGAGCTTCAACTGGAAGCCAGTTGAGTGTGCGGAGGAGCGGGATGACATGGGAGAACTTAGGAAGGTTGAACACCAGGCGGGCTGCGGCAATCTGGATAAATTGCAGGGGTTTGATGGCACAAGCGGGGAGCCCAGCCAACAGAGAGTTGCAGTAGTCCAGACGGGAGATGACAAGTGCCTGGATTAAGACCTGCTCCGCTTCCTGCGTTAGGAAAGGTCGTACTCTACAGATGTTGTACAGATTTTCATTTTTCTGCCTTGGAATGAGGAGAAGAGGGAAGAAAAATGACTTCCCCCTGTAAGAATCTAATATTTATAGCGACATGCGTTTCCAGAGCTCAAGCATGCTTATGCTGTGACATTATATCATCCCGGTCATGTCTTCACAGGCCATTTGTCTTGTGCTAACTGTATAATAATCACCTTCTCAGCACACTGACACAACCTCCCGTATTCATCATTTATAAAAGCAACATTACTGCCCCTTTGCCCACACTCCATTATTGGATTTTGGATTGTAGTCTCATCGTAGGAGACCAAATGCATGTTGAGAACAGGCTGTTGTATTGAGGGACTTAGTTACACTACCGGTGTAAAGTTTTAGAACACCTCATTCAAGGGTTTTTCTTTATTTTTTACTATTTTCTACATTGTAGAATAATACTGAAGACATCAAAGCTATGAAATAATAAACAAAAAAGTAAAAACAAATCAAAATATATTTGATATTTGAGATTCTTCAAATAGCCACCCTTTGCCTTGATGACAGCTTCGCACACTCTTGGTATTCTCTCAACCAGCTTCATGCAGAAGGTAGCCTTATTTGGTAAAAACCATGTCCATATTATGGCAAGAACAGCTCAAATAAGCAAAGAGAAATGACAGTCCATCATTACTTTAAGACATGAAGGTCAGTCAATGCGGAAAATGTCAAGAACTTTGAAAGTTTCTTCAAGTGCAGTCGCAGAAACCATCAAGCTCTATGATGAAACTGACTCTCATGAGGACCACCACAGGAATGGAAGACCCAAAGTTACCTCTGCTGCAGAGGATAAGTTAATTAGAGTTACCAGCCACAGGAATTGCAGCCCAAATAAATGATTCATAGAGTTCAAGTAACAGACTCATCTCAACATCAACTGTTCAGAGGAGACTGTGAATCAGGCCTTCATGGTTGAATTGCTGCAAAGAAACCACTACTAAAGGACACCAATAAGAAGAAGAGACTTGCTTGGGCCAAGAAACACGAGCAATCGACATTAGACAGGTGAAAATGTGTCCTTTGTCCAAATTTGAGTTTTTTGGTTCCAACCATTGTGTCTTTGTGAGATGTGGTATGGGTGAACGGATGATCTCTGCATGTGTATTTCCCACCAGAAAGCATGGAGGAGGAGGTGTGATGGTGTGGGGGTGCTTTGCTGGTGACACTGTCTGTGATTTATTTAGAATTCAAGGCACACTTAACCAGCAATTTCTACTACAGCATTCTGCAGTGATACGCCATCCCATCTGGTTTGGGCTTAGTGCACATATGTCAGAGTCAAGGCCCGCGGGCCACATCCGGCCCGCAAGAAGGTTTTTTACGGCCCCTGGGATGATCTTGATTTATTATTAGAACCGGCCCGCAGACCGCAGCAAGCCGGCAGCCCGCAGATCTTTTACACGCACCAATACTACATTTCCCACAATGCAACGGTGACGCACCGAGCAGTAGGCTGCTTCATTTCAATATTTATTGGCACAGCAGTCGTCAGCATCACAGTAAAATTAACTTTCAGATACCCATCAAAAATGGCAAAACGGAAGGTGGACACTGAGAACCGGGGGTTTCAAACAAGGTGGGAGTCGGAGTATATGTTCACGGAGGTAGCTGGAAAACCTGTGTGTCTTCTGTGTGGAGAAAGTGTGGCGGTACTGAAAGAGTATAATCTGAGACGACATTATGAAACGAAACACGCGGACAAAAACAAGAATATGGACATGGAACAAAGGCTACAAAAGGCAGAGGAATTAAAACGAGGCCTCAAATCTCGACAGGCTCTGTTCAAAAAAGCCAAATCACAAGGCCAGGCTGCTGTCAAGGCCAGTTTTATTTTGGCAGAAGAGATCGCTAAATCAGCCCGGCCATTTACGGAGGGGGATTTCATCAAAAACTGCATGATTAAAGTTTGTGACGAAGTTTGCCCAGAAAAAAGGCAACTCTTTTTAAATGTGAGTCTGAGCAGAAACACCATTGCCGAGAGAGTAGACCAGTTGTCCATCAATCTAAAAGAGCAGCTTGTGAAAAAGGGAAAAGATTTCATTGCATATTCCTTGGCTGTGGATGAGAGCACCGACATTTCTGACATTGCCCAGTTGTCAATTTTCATCCGCGGAGTGGACTCCAGCCTAAGCGTGACAGAGGAGTTTTTGGCTTTACGTCCTATGCATGGCACAACTACGGGGCATGATTTGTATGAAGAGGTGTCAAGATGTGTAAATGAGATGGAGCTGCCTTGGGAAAAACTTGTGGGTTTGACAACCGACGGAGCACCTGCGATGTGTGGACACAGGAGCGGACTGGTGGCGAAGATACGGGAAAAGATGCAAGAGGAAAACGCGACAGGTGAGCTGACAGCTTATCATTGTATCATACACCAGGAAGCGTTGTGCGGTAAAGCCTTGAAAATGGAGCATGTAATGAGCATCATCACGCGCACAGTTAACTTTATCAGAGCCAAAGGTTTGAATCACCGCCAGTTCAAGGCATTTCTGACGGAGTTAGAAACGGAGCATGGTGATTTGCCTTATCACACAGAGGTGCGATGGCTAAGCCAGGGAAAGGTGCTTCAAAGATGTTTCGAGCTTCGTGAGGAGATTTGTCTGTTCTTGGACAGCAAAGGGAAAGACACAACACAACTCCGAGACGAAATGTTTCTGTGTGAAATGGCTTTTCTGTGTGACATTACGAGTCATCTGAATGCAATGAACTTGCAGCTGCAGGGTCGGGATCATGTCATCTCTGATATGTACAGTACAGTGAAGGCATTTAAAACCAAACTGACTCTGTGGGAGACGCAGATGCGGAAAGAAAATTTGAGCCACTTTCCCAGCTGCCAGACCATGAAAGAGAAGCTCTCTACCAGTGCGTTCCCGAGCGCACAGTTGGCTGATAAAATAGGTATGCTTGCCGCTGACTTTCGACGCCGATTTGCTGACTTTGAAGCCCAAAATGCAGGTTGGAACTGCTCGGTAACCCATTTGCTGTTGACGTGGAAAGCTCACCACCAAACCTCCAAATGGAGTTGATTGACCTCCAATGCAATGATGCACTGAGGGCAAAATATGCGGCAGTGGGTGCTGCGGAGTTCGCCCGTTTCCTCCCCGACACAATGCCCCAGCTGCGCATCCAGGCTGCTCAAACGTTGTCTATGTTTGGCAGCACATACCTGTGTGAACAACTGTTTTCTTTGATGAACCTGAACAAAACATCACACAGAAGTCGACTTACTGCTGAACACCTCCACTCAATTCTGAGGATTTCCTCAGCTCAGAGCCTTACCCCGAACATTGATGAACTTGTGGAAAAGATGGGACACCACCAAGTATCACCCTCAACCTCAAACAAGTGAACATTACTGTGCAATCACATATTTAGAGTTTTTACTCAGTTCAAGTTTAAAAGTTAAAGTTTAATATTTGTTTTCACTGCATGTTACTTCTCCTTAAACAAAGTGTTGTTTTTGATTAATAGATTTTTGCACTTTATTTTATTGTATTTCAATCCAATTATATTTTAAAAATATTTCAGTTGAGTGGATGATAGAAAATTGCTATTATTGTTTTTTTCTTTGAAGTAAATTTAGCCCACTTTTGCTAAAATAGAAAATATAGGCTACTGATGGTGCCTTGAATACCGGTTTCTTTCATTTAATGTTCATGTTATGGGGATTTTTATATAAAGGAAATTTGTCTTTTGTGTCTGTTGAAAATTAAAGATTACTGACAGAGCCATAAGAAAATATTGCTTTATTTATCTGATCATATTGGAATATATTTGTTAGGTTTTCAGTAGGTTCAATTAGGTTCACTAGACTATATGCGTCATTTAAAAATTTTTCAATGAACATTCGAACAGTCCGGCCCTCGGCTTGTAGCTAAATTTTTTATTTGGCCCTCCGTCCATTTGACTTTGACACCCCTGGCTTAGTGGGACTATCATTTGTTTTCCAACAGGACAATTACACAACACACCTTCAGGCTGTGTAAGGGCTATTTTACCAAGAAGGAGAGGGATGGAGTGCTGCATCAGATGACCTGGCCTCCACAATCCCCCAACCTCAACCAAATTGAGATGGTTTGGGATGAGTCGAACCGCAGAGTGAAGGAAAAGCAGCCAACAAGTGTTCAGCATATGTGGGAACTCCTTCAAGACTGTTGGAAAAGCATTCCAGGTGAAGCTGGTTGAGAAAATGCCAACAGTGTGCAAAGTTCTCATCAAAGCAAAGGGTTGCTATTTGAAGCAAGCATATTTGAATCTCAAATATAAAATATATTTTGATTTGTTAAACACTTTTTTGGTTACTACATGATTCCATATGTGTTATTTCATAGTTCTGATGTCTTCCCTGGTATTCTAAAATATAGAAAATAGTACAAATAAAGAAAAACCCTTGAATGAGAAGGTGTTCTAAAACTTCTTACTGGTAGTAAGCACCCACTCGTAGCACGCGCAGGTATATCTCACTGGTCACCCCAAAGCCAATTCCTCCTTTGGTCGTCTTTCCTTCCAGTTCTCTGCCGCCAATAACTGGAACGAACTGTAAAAATCTCTGAAGCTGGAGACTCATATCTCCCTCACTAGCTTTAAGCACCAGCTGTCAGAGCAGCTTACAGATCACTGCATCTGTACATAGCCCATCTGTAAACAGCCCATCTATCTACCTGCTTCATCCCCATACTGTATTTATTTATTTATTTTGCTCCTTTGCACCCCAGTATCTCTACTTGCACATTCATATTCTGCACATCTACCGTTCCAGTGTTTAATTGCTATATTGTAATTACTTCGCCACAATGGCCTATTTATTGCCTTAACTCCCTTATCTTACCTCATTAGCACTCACTGTATATAGACTTTTTGTTTTCTTTTGTTCTACTGTATTATTGACTGTATGTTTTGTTTATTCCATGTGTAACTCTGTGTTGTTTTATGTGTTGAATTGCTATGCTTTATCTTGGCTAGGTCGCAGTTGCAAATGAGAACCTGTTCTCAACTGGCCTACCTGGTTAAATAAAGGTGAAATACATTTAAAAAATAGTGTAGGTAGTGTATATTGGGAGGATGAAGTTGTATTGGGAGGAGGGAGTTAGTTGTATTGGGAGGAGGGAGTTAGCTGTGTAAGGGAGGAGGGAGCTAGATGTATTGGGAGGAGGGAGTTAGATGTATTGGGAGGAGAGAGTTAGTTGTATTGGGAGGAGGGAGTTAGTTGTATTGGGAGGAGGTAGTTAGTTGTATTGGGAGGAGGTAGTTAGTTGTATTGGGAGGAGGTAGTTAGTTGTATTGGGAGGAGGGAGTTAGTTGTATTGGGAGGAGGGAGTTAGTTGTATTGGGAGGAGGTAGTTAGTTGTATTGGGAGGAGGGAGTTAGTTGTATTGGGAGGAGGGAGTTAGTTGTATTGGGAGGAGGGAGTTAGTTGTATTGGGAGGAGGGAGTTAGTTGTATTGGGAGGAGGTAGTTAGTTGTATTGGGAGGAGGGAGTTAGTTGTATTGGGAGGAGGGAGTTAGTTGTATTGGGAGGAGGGAGTTAGTTGTATTGGGAGGAGGTAGTTAGTTGTATTGGGAGGAGGGAGTTAGTTGTATTGGGAGGAGGGAGTTAGTTGTATTGGGAGGAGGGAGTTAGTTGTATTGGGAGGAGGTAGTTAGTTGTATTGGGAGGAGGGAGTTAGTTGTATTGGGAGGAGGTAGTTAGTTGTATTGGGAGGAGGGAGTTAGTTGTATTGGGAGGAAGGAGTTAGTTGTATTGGGAGGAGGTAGTTAGTTGTATTGGGAGGAGGGAGTTAGTTGTATTGGGAGGAGGGAGTTAGTTGTATTGGGAGGAGGGAGTTAGTTGTATTGGGAGGAGGGAGTTAGTTGTATTGGGAGGAGGGAGTTAGTTGTATTGGGAGGAGGTAGTTAGTTGTATTGGGAGGAGGGAGTTAGTTGTATTGGGAGGAGGGAGTTAGTTGTATTGGGAGGAGGGAGTTAGTTGTATTGGGAGGAGGTAGTTAGTTGTATTGGGAGGAGGGAGTTAGTTGTATTGGGAGGAGGGAGTTAGTTGTATTGGGAGGAGGGAGTTAGCTGTGTAAGGGAGGAGGGAGTTAGTTGTATTGTGAGGAGGGAGTTAGATGTATTGGGAGGAGAGAGTTAGATGTATTGGGAGGAGAGAGTTAGTTGTATTGGGAGGAGGGAGTTAGTTGTATTGGGAGGAGGTAGTTAGTTGTATTGGGAGGAGGTAGTTAGTTGTATTGGGAGGAGGGAGTTAGTTGTATTGGGAGGAGGTAGTTAGTTGTATTGGGAGGAGGGAGTTAGTTGTATTGGGAGGAGGGAGTTAGCTGTGTAAGGGAGGAGCGAGTTAGTTGTATTGGGAGGAGGGAGTTAGTTGTATTTGGAGGAGGTAGTTAGTTATATTGGGAGGAGGTAGTTAGTTATATTGGGAGGAGGTAGTTAGCTGTATTGGGAGGAGGTAGTTAGTTGTATTGGGAGGAGGTAGTTAGCTGTGTAAGGGAGGAGGTAGTTACCTGTGTAAGGGAGGAGGGAGTTAGTTGTATTGGGAGGAGGTAGTTAGCTGTGTAAGGGAGTAGGTAGTGAGCTGTGTAAGGGAGGAGGGAGTTAGTTGTATTGGGAGGAGGTAGTTAGCTGTGTTGGGAGGAGGTAGTTAGTTGTATTGGGAGGAGGTAGTTAGCTGTGTAAGGGAGGAGGTAGTTACCTGTGTAAGGGAGGAGGGAGTTAGTTGTATTGAGAGGAGGTAGTTAGCTGTGTAAGGGAGGAGGTAGTTACCTGTGTAAGGGAGGAGGGAGTTAGTTGTATTGGGAGGAGGTAGTTAGCTGTGTAAGGGAGGAGGTAGTGAGCTGTGTAAGGGAGGAGGGAGTTAGTTGTATTGGGAGGAGGTAGTTAGCTGTGTAAGGGAGCAAGTTCAGTTGTCTAATGCTTAAGGCCAGTCTTTTCAGAGTTACCTTGGCTGCCTTATGGTCAATACTAGAGACCATGTTGAAGGGATCAGATCCATTTTGCTGCTTTCTGTCTCCCCTCAGAATGACGATGGGGGGTGAGGAGAGCTGAACCGTGGACAGGAATCAGATTTGTCCTCATTAGCACTGATTGGCCATCATTGTTCAGACTGACCTTTTATGACAATTTCACTTCTTCTGAACGTTGGCTACTGTATTATTTATATTTTTCTTGTTCTCTGTTTCTCTCATTCTCTCTCTCTCCCTTTGTCCGGTGGGGCTGTCAGTCCCTGTCATGCTCACTTACAGTAGATCACACATTTCCTGTGTGATAAGATCTCCGCATCTCTATCCGCATCCTCGATCCAGCAGAAGGGGACAGGGGAGTATCAAATTCTCAGCCTCTTTGACAGGCACTGGTCTTAGTTCATCATTAATTCACTAGACTTGTCTGATGGTCTTCCTCAATATAAATGTTCCGACGTGTCGTGTTGCTAAAGTATTGTTGAGGCTTACCGGCCTCGAGGGCTCAGGACCGATTAGGAAACAACCAGGTTTTAGAATTAATAAGCAATGATGGACTCCCGGTAGTAGCCAGCAGCAAGCTACACACCCCTGTAGTGGCTAAAAGAGGAAGAGATTTGTGTAGCAGCATTCTGCTAGATTCTGTATTGTAGCTAGGTGTTCTATCTGGCCATATTTTTTTTCTCATTTTATATGAACTGTATACTGTACAAGAAATATTATAGAGCTGCTTATATATGTAGAATAATACTGATGTATTTGTGTTATTGCGAAAAATCGGCTTATCTAAACTACTGTATGATGTCTTACTACATTGATATGCTAATGAGGTTGTCCTAGATTGCTATGAATGTACTTTATGCTTCAATGAATTGGTACAGTTTCATGCTGTGTGTTGCATTGTATTGATGTGTAAAAGATTCGGAGCACTCCAAACACAAGAAGCAAGGCCTATACCCACAATGCGACTTGGCACGGTGTGATATTGGGACTGCAATCACAGACTTGATTACTGATGTGCTTTATGTTATTCATATGAAATCATCCAACTATGTAGAGTTGTATTATCTGGACTGTGCACTTGTTATACACATGGACACGCACGCACACACACACACACACACACACACACACACACACACACACACACCCTGGCTGTGAGACTACAGATTAAAGATTGAATTCAACCTGAGCCTCTTCCTCCGCCTTAAAATATGTTAAACCCCACTTGGGAATCTGTTCCAGCAGTAGACAGTGATGGGTAATTTAGATAGTGATAAATATTCTATCCGCCCCAGACAGACAAGACAGATAGTTCACACTGTGACCCTACTGTCTCAGTCCTTATCACAAGCTTCCCAGAGCCTCTGATGTTTGTATACAGTAAGATGGTTCCACAGGGAGGTGTGACATCCTTAGTGAAAGGGGGGTTATGGGTAGATACTGTAGATCCTGATGCCCGAGGTCACAGAGATGGAGTTTCCTCCCCTCTGTCAGAATGCTGTCACAAATTGTCTTCTCGGGCTCAGGGCTCAACTTGTGACGTTTTTATCCAGCAGCATTTAGGGGCAATGGCTTCTCAACATCCTCATCTGCGTCATCTGTGCTGCAAAGTTTTTAGGTGAGACACTGTGGGCTTGGTACCAGCTATTAATATGTGGAATTCATAAATTCGAGTTTAATGCATGAATCTGTAAAGCTATCTTTGATCCCAAAGGGTGTTTTTTACAGGCTGACAGTGTTTATTTACTCTGTAGCTACATGGGTGAACCCAATGTAGTTTTCTGCCCTTATATGGACAACAAGGTTCAGGCTATACTTCATCCATAATTCATCACATTGGAACACCAAGCATAAACATTTCACATTCCAAGTCCTTCCTTGAACCCTAATGGTCTGCTTTGGGGCTGAAAGAGGAGCAAAATGCTCACCATGCAGAAGGACTGGTTCTGCAAGGACGGCCCGTGGAGAAGGAAGGGAACTCTCAATCACAGGTGTGGAACAATAATGAGGACTTCTGGGGAAAGATAGCTCACACATGGCCCTGTTCAACTGGCTACCCCGAAGTGTGTGTGTGTGTGCACAGGGTGTGTGTGCGTGTGTGTGTTCTCTTTCTCATATCATCACCAAAGAGAATTTACAGCTTTTTCCCAGTGATGCATGACACATCCTTGAGTTGGAGGTGGTGCACCTTCTCCCCATTAAAGTAAGCAAAGCATTATGGGAGCTCCTCAAGTGTGACACACACACACACACACACACACACACACACACACACACACTGCATTATGTAAACTGCCCTGTCCCACTTGCACAACAACAGAGTGCCCCCTGGAACACCTCTCCCTAATTACAGCCAGCTGGCTAGGAAAGAAGTATGACAGCACTTGGTCATTCATATACTCACTCAGATGAAAGCCGCAGCTAGCCCACAGTGGAAACAGCATTCCTAGTATGTTGTGAATAGCGGGGATGCACTCTGAATGCCTAGAATAGTCAAAAGTCCACCCACACAGGGAGTGTGTGTCAACGTTCTGGATAGCATCTCTTAGCACCAATTCAAAAAGGTAGAAATTGTCAAAATGGACAAAGAATAAATATATATGGCAGGAAGAAAGATGAGAGAATAAAGGAGGAAATATATGTTTTCTGGCCACCAGAGAGCTGCTCCATCTACAATATGAAAGCTAGCTCTTTGTGTTCTCCATAGAGGCGGTGATAGATTTGGGCTAACCGTGGGAAATTCGATTTCTTCATTAACCATTTCTTAGTTCACCAATTGGCATGATGATCTCATTCCTTTTTGATGATTCCATTACAGAGAAAAGGTTACGGGTATAAAACATTTCCTGTTACATAAAGAAGCTTACATTAACCAGCCATATCAATCGTCCCCATGGCAGATAGCTACTTAGCCTTATCAAGAGTCATTAGCCGTTAGCATCCAAACAAAGTCCAGTCTTCATTTGCTTTAGTGGTTCCTGCTGTTAGAATACTGTATGTGAAAGGCACATGAGACTCAAATCTGGACAACATAACATTGGTCCTGTGCCACATAAATTCACGATCAGTTGATTTTACTATTATTTTCAGCCAGTTACATTGTAGTTATTACTAAGATGTACATTTTTCAAACTCAGATTTAAGATATGCATGATTTACATAGAACTGAATGCCTGCTTTGACACATTTGTTTGTTGTGGATTTCTGATCATTAGTTTTATTGAGAATGTGAAGAAAGACACCTACCTCTCTATTTCTACCTTTCTTTAGAATGTGTTAGTGTGTGACAGACACCATCCCTATACGGTTGACACGGAATTCAATCTCACGTCAACAACAACACGTTGTTTTCCTGAAGCTAGGATGCTAACTATTACCCTATACCAAAACCATGGTCTTGGTTGGGCGAGGGTGATGCTACTTGAGGTCTCAAAGTGACATCGCTGAACGACAACTATTTATTTCTTATTTTTATTTCTTGTGTTTTTTTGTTCTACCTTTTGTTGTTTATAGTGCTACATTGATATTGATAACGGCATTGTTGGGTTTGGAGTTTGCAAGAAAAGGCATTTCACTGTACTTGTACACGTGACATTAAAACCTTGAAACTAAATCTGCTACTCATTGCATTTGATGTCATTCAGTTTGCCTTGTTAAGTCTCACAATTTGCTTTAAAAAACAAACCTCTTGGTAGACGGTAAAAATATCAAGGAATGTCTTTATAAATGCTAAAGCAATCTGCACCAATCTGCCAAGTCATTTAAAATGTCAACATTAAAATGAAAGCCATTTTCCTTTCTCTTTCATTTTCAGTTGGACTAATTCTATTTTAGCCGTTGGTCAGAGGAACAAAGCACAAGCTGTCTAAATGATTACTAAGCTGTCTCCTGGGTGGAGAAGCTCCTTTTATAGCAAACAGCGGTGACATTCTAATTTGTTATACTAAAACGCCAAGTCAATTTTAGCTCTTTTCTTTTTCCCCCACATTTCCAAAGATTACTAGTAAAGAATCCAATACCCATCCCCATAATTAGCATGCAATGGCTCTGTCTATTTGATATCCTAATGAAAGAGGGTTGGCCTACATACATTCTCACGACTCAGTGACTTTGTTCACAATGCAGCAGAACAATATCAATTACAGGACTGTGGCCAATTACTTTGTGTGAGGCTTCCTCTCTCTCTTTTTCATTTCACATATGATTAGAAAGAGGTGATTAGATATGAGGAACATCCTAACCAAAGGAAAGGTGGCTCTATTATATCATATTCGCCATCAGAAGAGAGTCTACTATAGAGTGGGATTAGTTTGTTTCCTAATATCCAAGGCTGACCGGTGTTTTATGGTTGCTTGGTGTTCTGTTGAGCTAATGTGTAAGTTAATAACTATGGTACTAAAGACTTATGATACATGCTTTCAAGGTAGACTGCGAGATGACCTTACATGCACGAAGTAAACATATAGTGGGTCAATTTCCGCCACAAATAAGTTGAAGCGCAATGATACAATTCTCCACTGTTTTGGTCCCGTAGCTACCACGTCGTAGTGGAGTGAAGCGCACTCGTGCACATGCGCAGATACTCTGGGTGTCCTGAATCGCGATCATCTTAATATCTGCTATGCTGTTCGTTGCAATAATCATCTCGCTGAGTCTACCTTTAAATATGGTGTTGTTGAATTTGAACACTTCTTTTTGATTATGTCGCTCTGAATAAGAAGCACATTAGAATTAGAACACCAATAGACAAAACTCCGCCTGTAACGTAAAGGCCCAATCATCAGAATCATTAGGCTGATCCAAACCTACATCAAAGCGAGGTGACCAGCAGAGAAGACATTTGCGCACAGAGGGATGTCATCTCCCTGTCTGGGATCGAACCAAACCCCCCATTAGAATCTGTCCTCACAAAAGCATCTAGATCAATGGGGACAGGAAAAGGGACAGCTCGTCGACATTAAAAGAGCCACAGATCAAAAGAGCTGATAGATGTATGTGCGAAGGCTGAGATGCAGTGACAACATTGATGTATGTTTGACTGCTAAAGCGGTCATCAAGGTGTCTGCAATGGTCTGCATTAAACTTTTATGCAATGTTTGGGCATTGTCAGTCATGCTTATCCTACATGGGTTCAAATAGTATTACATTTTCAATCAAATACTTAACTGTGCTTGACTGATCTTGCCTGGCACAGTGAAACCTATGTAATAATTCCATAATTGCAGATATGTTAGCACCATTATACAGTTGTACAGTATAAACTCCACTCACAAACACTATCATTACTTCAGCTAACAACTTATCACTATGTAAACTAACAACCGCTTATAATTTAGCCTCTGTTTTCCTAACCAATATTTTAGGAAACAGAGATGAATTAGCACTGTTGGAGTTTACGTCTGTGGGAAATTTAGGGGTGTTTTTTTGCACCGTCAAATTATTTCGCTCTTCTTCTTCCCAGAAGCCCCGGCTCTCCATTGTGATCTGCTGCCAAGTTCGTTAGCCCGCGTTAACCTCGCCATTGTGGTGCTGGCTGACACATTTTCATATCAGGCAGGTAATTAATTTCCTTACCTGCTCCTCTTTTGTTTTGGGGGAAAAGCCCAACGAATCGAGAGTGACAATGCTGAATTCCAGCGTTGTTTCCTCAAGTGTGAAATTGCTTTTTCCAGTGGTCTGCTTATGAGTTAATAAAACACAGGTCCCTCTCTACCTGTCTGACTTTAAGAATGAATTGTTGGGTGAGAGCTGTGTTGGGGAGTAGGGAACTACATGTAGTTCAACTAGTAATATAACAACATTTTGCAGTAGCTCCATGGTAGTTGAACGAAATGTAAATTTTGGTAGTGTTTCAGTAGTTAATTACTTTTTTTGCCACCTAGCGGTGTAGCTTACTACTGATACTACACACTGCTTTTTGCTTGTTGCTAAAATTAAATTAAATACGGGTGAGGTAGGCAAGAATTCTCTTTCTTTTTCGGCATCAGACCTGCCTAATTCTCACTTGAAACATAGTTTTTGTGTTTAAATTAACACTTTGACTCCAGAGTGATCTGTTCTTGCAATTTGTATGACATTTCAGATTTAGATGTGATCCTGTTTAACTAAGTAGTTTTGATGTAGAGAACTACTTTTTCAAAGTAACTTTAGTTAAGTAAACTATATTTGTCTTGAGGCTAGCTTTAGTGTTTCTTAACTTCTTCCAGTTTGATGTAAATGGTAGCTTGATAAACTATATTTTCAAAGTAGCTTCCTCAACACCATGCCCAAAGAATTATTCTATTTCTCCCCCTCACTCTCTCATCCACAGAAATGACACTTACGTTGTGGTAGATTATGTCTAACAAGATCTGTTGGCTTATCAAGCATCACGGGTGGATCTCTGTTTGAGTGTAGTACACTCTGGACTGTGTTCAACCAGTAAGTAGATGCTTCTGGGTAAGGCAAAACAGCATTCTTTCCAGGTCACAAGAATCCACATTTCAATAATTATCCAGTATAGTTTATTATGAACATGTTTCAAATCATGTTGTTTAAAAACAACAACACCTGCACTAGAAATGGGCATACTATGTTCAAAATCTGACATAACAGATTGTCCCTTTAACCAGCCTGTGAAGGTTGCTTACATACCCATGGGATGACATGTATCCCAGTGATTTACCAGTATTCTGACATCAATGATATACAGTAGAGGGTCATTTTATGATATGTTCATGGGGGTATTAAAATAGTGGTAAAGGTACAGTATGTTCAAACCCATGTTTATTTTATTTTACAGGTATCCAACCTTAGGGCCATATAGTTGAGAGAAAACAAGGTAGAGAGCGAGGGAGGGATAGATAAGAGTTGTTTTCCTGCCTGAGATAGATAAGGCAATAGAAACATTACACAAATATTAAAGTGGAACTGACAGCATTTTAGCAACATGAAATCGTATTAAATTGTATTATACACCCTCAGGAGGAATTTGACACTTTGTTTTACATTTTCTGACAAGCGAGCACATAGATTTCATAAATTCTTAGAATGTTTGGGAATTACGTATACTAAGGCATTTGTGAAAGTTATATAGCAATATGGAGTGGGAAAGCAGCCGTGCGTTTTGACAGTTAATAGACACTGCAGTAAATAAAACCTAATAAAAACATATGTCTCATCCAGGACCGGAGTCTATGCAGACCGGTGCGCCATAGCCAATCAGAGGTACAGTAGGCCTACGTATATGCAAACAAGCCATTTGTCACAAGTGCCTGCCATCATTCACTTTGAACTGGACTGTGTTTTCCAGGCAACAACAACAAGATCAACAACTAATGCTAGCCAAAGCAAGATGAGCTAAAATCTAATGAAGGAACATTAGATAAAGCCTCTCAAACATTTTCAGCTAGTTGGCCAGCAACATTGCACTGATAAACGATGGGGAATAGCCTGCTCATCCTTCTGCCAATGTATACGTTTTCCTGACCAAGCACCCGAGCTAAAGATGGCTAAAGTTGGCTAGCTTGCTAGCTAGCTACTTCCAGACACAAATGAGAGAACACCTCACTAACCAGAGCTGATTATGCTGTTTACATGTTATATAGAGTGCTCGTGACTAATTATTACTTTTTTGACTACGTTTACTGACAACAGTCGTATTCATCGGGTCTTGCACATTCGTAAATTCAGCAGTTACTCTGCGCTCTGGCACACTCAGACATGTGTGCTCTGAAATAGAAGTAGATAGCTAGCCAGAGTGAACACAAGAGATATGCTAACTGGATAACAGTCGTTCAGCATAGCAAACTAGCTTGCAAAGCGATTCACATTTCTTGCTAGCTAGCCAAATGACACGTGCATCTCTAGCTGTGTAGAAAGTCAGTCACTCACCAACTCCTCCAATGACATGACGTCCTCCTAGCAGCTAGCTAGCTAGCTGTGTAGCTAATGTTAGGCTCTGTGTTTTTAGCTTGCTACATAAATAAATATGCTAGCATATTAGATACATTATTACTGACTTATGATCATTGCCCTTGCTAGTTTGTTTGTATTGACATTTCCAGCCTTCGTCTAAAATATTCAGTCATTAAAACTATTTCTAGGCAGCAAACAATGCACCAGGCCAGCTGTGATTTACAACCTGATAGCAATATATTTTGGACCACCAAGAAATGTATTGGTGTATTATATTAATCATGCATTGATCTGCATCCATTTATTCTGCCAACAATGCCTTAGTGTACGTCATGGAATACTGAGTCAAATATAATCGATTTTTTAAACACCAAAAGTTTTTGTAGCATAAACTGGGAATTTCATATTTTTGACTGATATTATGATTGCCTGTTTGTTTCATATCTGCAAAGTAGTTAAAACGCTGTCAGTTCCACTTTAATTATTGAAAATTGCAGGGAGACTTTGTGGTGGTGATACTTCCCAAAGTCAATCAGGACACAGGCTGAAGTACACAGTTCCCACATTCTGGCCCCTAATATCAAAGCTAGGCTTATGGAATATTGAGGGGGAATCTGTGGGGTTCCCAGTGACTACAGCTGAAGTTTTACTCTGTTCACAGCTGGAGTGCTAAAATATCTCTCTGCCTCTAATCTCACAACCCTGAGTCTAGGCCAACTACACGGAAGAGCTACTAATACTTTTCACTCTCTCTTCTCTCTCTGTCTCTCTCTCTCTGTGTCTCTCTCTCAGTATCATTAGCCGTATTATACTTTGTGGATTTCGTTCACGATTCTATTAACATCATGAATGTAAGTACAGTACATCTTCATTTTCTGACAGCATTTTTTTGTGTGAAAAATGATAGACAACAATCCCAAATCTTGCATCATACCTGATGTGGATGATAATTGCTGAAGTAGATATGGAGTAATGATTCTGGGACTCCGAATCATTGCATGAACACATATGAGAATAATTAAAAATAGGTACTTTGATTTACTGCAATCACCAGCGCTGCTGAATTCTAAAAGTGGGTGGTGTTATTCCACATTTCCTCAGGAGTTAATCTGTGAATCTTGTGAATCTATTCATGGGTTCCCTGGGAAATGAAGGGAAGAAAAACTAGCAAACAAACTAACAAATGGCGTCAAGGTTGGCCTCTTGCAATCAAATTCACACGATCAGCCTGTTGTTAAAAATAAGTGGCTATCCAGTCAAGTGATTGCTAAGCACAATATTCCTGTCATACACTGTCTGATGTTTATAATCACATTATTCAGTCTGTAGTTACAAGCTTAAGCAATCTCTTTTTAGTCTGCACTGGCTTGATCATAAGTATTTACGTATCTGCTTGGTGTTGGCTTTAAACTGGTGGTATTGTTTCCCTATGGTCTGTGTTTTGTCTAAATTCAACTGTGATGGGAGAGCCAGGATTCGAACTCATGCCACAATTCCACAACATACTCTATAATATAGCTAGCATGTTAATCACTAACCACTAACCTACTAAAACCATGGCCTGGGATGACACTAGTTTAGGAAGGAAGTAGCATTGCTAATATGTAACCACCTGCTACATAAAGCACCATATCAGAGTGAAAGTTGAGGAGTCACTATGCTCTCCAATTTCACATGTTCTTGAAAGTTGTCCCATGCATGAATTGAAATGCTTTCCTAGTATTTTAAAGGTATTTTATTCCACTTACTCACATATCCCTTCGAAAAGACCCACAATGCACCTCTGAAAAGGATCAAAACGATGATTAAAGTCTAATTTTGATCAAGTTCTTCACATTACATAATAAACCGAATTAGGACTTCAAGTCATGGGCAATGTGATGGTCTTAAATCCTAAGTTGATCTAAAGCTCGTTCAGCAAGAGAAGGGAATGCAGCAACCGAAAACCACACAAGCCTCTTACGATTCTTCTTCTGTTAACTCCGGATTAAAATTATTGTCTTTTGCAATCCTTTATTCCAGGAATGCATTATGATAAAACTTGGGTTTGATGGGGCTTACTTGGTACAAATACTTAAGGGTAATCCTAGTGGGATGCTACTGTATGGATTGTACTTGGCATGTACAGTACACTCGTACTTACACATGATAAATGCACACAAACACACACACTGTCAGGACTTCCGCCGAAGTCGGTCCCTCTCCTTGTTCAGGCGGTGTTCGGCGGTTGACGTCACCGACCTTCTAGCCATCGCTGATCCATTTTTAATTTTCCATTGGTTTTGTCTTGTCTTCCTTCACACCTGGTTCCGATCCCATCAATTACATGTTGTGTATTTAACCCTCTGTTTACCCTCATGTCCTTGTCGGTGATTGCTTTATTGTATGTTATGTGCAAGTCATGTGTCGGTGTGCGACGGGTTTTGTACCCACTTATATTATTTTGTATATTTTGGTTTTCGGAGTTTTGTGAGCACTTATTAAACGACTTTGTTTATATCAAGTTCATTCTCCTGCGCCCTGCCACCAGCACGCACCCATTACACACACACACACTGTCACGCCCTGACCATAGATTGCTTTGTATGTTTGTATGTTTTGTTTGGTCAGGGTGTGATGTGGGTGGGCATTCTATGTTGTATGTCTAGGTTGTCTGTTTCTGTGTTTGCCCTAGTATGGTTCCCAATCAGAGGCAGGTGTCAGTCGTTGTCTCTGATTGGGAGCCATATTTAGGTAGCCTGTTTTTCTTTGTGTTTTGTGGGTGGTTATTTTGTCGGTGCTTCAACATACGGAACTGTCTCGGTCATTTGTTAGTTTATTGTTTTTGTTCATTGTTCAAGTATTCTTATTAAAATGGATACTTACCACGCTGCGCATTGGTCCTCCTCTTCTCATTCCAACGACGAGCGTTACACACACATACTGACATGTATGCATGCACGCACGCACACACACTTACAAACACACACACAACCTTGACCTGCCTGGCTCAATAAGTGGTTTATTGAATAGTCTTTTCTAAATATACTTTTTATTGAACAGTTTTTTTTATAGCTTTCTTTGATGCAACATGCTCATCGTATACATGCTATAGACGGGGAGAGCGAATCAATTAATGGCAAACACGTTTGCTTGTATGGGAATACAATATCTCTTCAGTTGATTTGGAAAGAACTTACTTAGACAGCAAATGTTCCCATTTTATTAGTTCAAGATACTGTATTTTATCATGTTACATAATGCAAGGCCACATATTGCCACATTGTCTTTTTTTACTGACTGTTGTGCTCTTTTTATTTGTATATAGGGCCCACTTTGCTTCTTTATTTAGATTCTGCACTTTTGAGGAAAGAGCTTGCAATAAGCATTTCACTGTACCGTTTACACCTGCTGTATCCTGTGCATGTGACAAATAAACTTTGATTTGATATGTGCAGTACGTTGCAAGGTAATTATCTTGGCATATTCTTTACATATTCAAAACAGGGATTTGTGTCACAGTAGCGTCCATAAACAATCCAACATTTTTGTACAATGTGATACAGTCTGAGGCGTATTAAATCAATAGCATCAGGAGTTTCCTGGTAAAACAACATGGCAGCCCAGTTCTGTGAGAAAGAATGGAGTTTGATCACTGAATGTTTGTTGACAAAAAAATTCACTGAGACGAACATTAATGCAAATACTTTGTCTTGCTCTGAGGTGTCAGTGTTGTTTTACTGAAAAACAAGTTTGTTTGAATAGTCTCCAGGGCTTGTTGTTTTCATCAATGTCATACTGCAGTCAACATGTGATCCATTCCAATACAGTGCAGCTCGATGCATACACCCATAACCCCCAGGCATACTGCATCCTATCAACATATGCCAATCACGATGATAAGCCAATCATGTCGTCAGATGACGAAACAGGATAAAGGAGAAGGTCAGGCAGTGACATAACCAATACGATGGCCTGGTTGCTCCATTCATAACTGGTGCTCAGTGTCCATTTATTTCAGAGTGGGAGATTTGAGGCCGACACGTCTCCCTGCAGCGTGACAGAAGAGGCACAAAGGGCCGCTGGGAGAAAAAAATGCAATCTTCATCCATTTTTTTAATGTCTCCTTGAAGGTCAGGTTTAGCAATTCCAATTGGGTTCCAATAGGAGTTGAGTGCTCCTCTGATAAGGGCATGGGCATGCTTAAGTCAGCAGGGAACACAGACACGAGGGAAGCTTTTATGATCATGGTCACCTTCTATTTATTATAGAGTATATTCTCCGGGTTCCCACGGGGCGAAGCAACAGTGGTACAAGACAAGACTTCTGGCCGCTTTATCTCTTACAGGTGTATCATTTGCCCTCTTTCATTCTTTCTCTCATTCTCTTTCTCTTTCTTTTTTCTACACACACGCTTTCTGTTTGTCTGTCTCTCTCTCTGTCTTACACACACACAAACACATACACATACACACATAGGGTTGTGGCTGTCATACAATTTTGTCAGCCGGTTCTTGTCATGCAAAAGACTGCTGGTCTCATGGTAACTGACCATTCATTAACTTAAACACGTTTAGCATCTCCAGGCCTCCATACATACAAGCTGCATTCAACCCGATGCGCGCCTTTAGTATACATTATCACAATACATCTATAATTCATTTTAGGTATGTCTAAAGAAACATTATGATATGAAGAAAATGTATTTCAGAAGAACAGATGTTGACCTACTCTTTGTTATCTGACTATGCTCCATGCCATAGGCATGTTCATTTAATAGAAAATATGTGCTTATAAGTCCCATGGCATTATTTTATATTATATGATTTTATAGTAAGAGAATATAGTTGAACTTAGCTGAATAAAATAAAAATAATATTTTTCCCATTCCAGAGCGAGTGTGCATATGAAGTAGCTATGTTGAGCGTAAAAGTGATCCTTTGAAACAGGTCCTATACGCTAGATTTAGAGTTACTTGGCAACTTTACTGTAGTTGTGAATGCTACAAACCTTAGAATGCCTTATAAATCAAAACATATATTGGCTGCATAATGCAAATAGGCTATTGGTGATTTGAGAAAGTCACCAAAAAATACATATCATCCGTATGCACTGGAATAGCGAATGGAGGGCACTTTCCAGCCAGTCAATTTTTCACTCACTTTGAGTACTGCGGTTATTTTGCTGCAGGACAGGTGATATTCCGCCCAAACTCTGTGTGCTATGGTCTCTCCAACCCTGTTCCTGCAGCTACCCAGAGCTTCATTTGGAAACCAAGTAAAATCTGATCTGGAACATCGATAGTAACATGTTTTCACAACGAAACATATTTCATGAAACTGTTGATAGCCCCTCTCTCTGCACGCCGGAGAGAGGGGAGGAGATGAAAACACACGATGGTGAGATATTCTGTAGCTAAAGGTAATGTGTCAGCCTATTAATAATGAAACACCCTACTGCTAGGCTATTCAATATTAATTACAAATTCACTATAATTGTAGGCTAACTCTGAATTTGTTTAATTTAGGCTAGACCGATTATGTACGAAATATTCAATATTATGTTTTTCTGCCATGTGTAATATGCGATAGGCTAAGTATTGTATAACGGCAGAATCATAATTTTTTCGGGCTTGGGCTCATATATAGGACTATGCATATGCATAAGCTCGAATATGCATATGCTAACGCATGTCCAGAGTGCATAGAAGGAGATGACCATGACTCAACGGTCACGTACAATGTTACTGTTACTGTGGACTCATGACAGCCTGTGTGGTGGTAATAGGGTCACCACAACTTCCCGACACACACACACACACACACACACACACACACACACACACACACACACACACACACACACACACACACACACACACACACACACATACACACACACACACTCATTGATAAGTTTGCTAATTTTGCATAAAAGACAGACTTATCTCTAATTACACTTTACCAAGACATCTTGTCTTTCACTCTTGATTAGATTTTGTTACTCCTTTTATGTTCTATTCCCTCAACAAAATAACAGGTGTAAACTTTCCCCATGGAAATTGGCACTTCTGACTGTCTCTGACATCAGTGCTGTGTCAGAGAAAGCTGTAAAAAAGACTGTTCCTATCTATTCAATAAGTCAATAAGTCACCATTAAGCCAGCCAGGTCAAATGTGTGTGTGTGTCTTCAACTTCAACTATGTTGTAAACATATAAGAATTTCCCTTCCTACAAACAACACTTCATTGTAATGCTAACCCTTACTTCTCCAGTAACACACCATACATACTGCACTGTATACTCCCAGTCTTTCCAAAGGTAGATGCCTTTTCCTACAGGTTTATGTTACAACGCGCTCCAACTCCAAGTGTAAAACATGTTGGGATTGATGAGTGGTGAAGCGGGACAATTAAGGACATTCCGACCGCTTTTAATTATCGGACAAATGCGAGGGGAATGAATCAGGTCGCTTTCCTCTCCTCGCCACCCTCCAGCTATAGTGGAATGCTGGGTAATCCTTTTGACTGGCTGATTAATTGAAACGCAGTATGGAAGCTGGGGAGAGGTGGGGGGATGGAGGGCCGGGAGGGTCAAAATGCACTAAACTGTCTGCCTTGACCTCTAGTTGTTCACTGAGCCCACTGCTGAGATGGATGAAGCCTATGCAGACGAGGCCATTGTCCGATTGGAAATTATACATGAATTGGCAAGAGAGAGTGATGAGGAATTAAGGGAAGGAGAGCTAGGAGGAATAACAACAGCGTGAAGAGTATAGTTTAGAATAAAGAGTGTATACCCTAATGGTTGGTTTTGAGGATACATCAGACATGAAAGCTCATACTGGCTTTAATTAGTTGTGATACAGTGCTTAATAAAAACAAAAAACTTTTAAGTAGCCAGTTAACATACAAGAGATTAACTTTCTATTTTGTATAGATTTTTTTTTTTACAAATGTACACACACACACACTAATCGGGCTAACTGGTCCCTCAGTGTCCATTGCTACAGCTCATTTGCTGTGGCGGTATGAAGGACAATGCTACACTGGCCCATGAAACCCCCCAAAGACGAACGGGGTTGTCAGAAGCACAGTGTCTGGAAACCAATAAAGATATATAAAAATGCAGGGCCCCTCCAAGCCGAACAAAAGCTGCCCTCAGAGTAGAACGGATGAATGAGCCAAACAAATCAATGTGGTGAGCAGCAAGGGAGAGACCCACTAAATCAAATGTAATTAGCCGAGGTTTACAATGGTTGCTCCATATTTACCTAAGGCCATCTTTGAAATAGAAAATGTTGGCCTGACTGTGTGGAACGGAAGGGAGAAAAGAAAGATAGAGCAAGCTAGTTGACTTGCTTCAGAGGCTTAACGCAAGACAGAAAAGTCTTTAGAATTACAGCAAAAGTTAGGGTTGCTATTTGGACACTGAGAATAGAACTGCCAAACAGACAATGAACTTCGGACCTGCAAGATCCTCTCTGAAAACTGCAGTAACAAGTCTCAGTTGGTGGCAGCCAGAGTCGAAAAGCCCTACTTACTGTATTGCAGCTCAGTGAAAGCAGATACCATCACATTGCTTTCAGTCCAGATCAGTTGAAATTGTTTCTCTGTTAATGCAAAGCAGATGAGTAACAATCAGGCCCATTCAATTGTGTTTAACTTGGGGGCCGGATACCTGTTTTCCCTCCGCTCCCGCAACGCATTACAAAACACTTTGCCTCTATCGGTTGTCAACTTTGCACTCAAATTATGAAAGCGTTCAGCAGAAACTCAAGGTTAATAGCTCTAACTTCACAGCAAGGGCACGTCTGTTTGTCTCTCTCTCTATTTCTCTTTCTTTCTCTCTCTCTCTCTCTCAGGAGCACAGCATGAGGCACAATGGTAAACAACAAAACACACGGACATGAATTATTCAGGAATTCGCAGAAGCAAATTACACATGAGCTGATGCCCCTTAAGATATAGCCAAACACAAACAGCTGGCAGCAGGTGAGCTAGGCCAGGGCTGCCATGTTGACTCACCAGAGAGACTGGTGAGGACGTGCACAGTCACAGAACACACCTGGACCACAGCTATCATTAGGAATGACCTCTGACCTCTGTTTGGTATAGACAAAAAAGACTGTTGCATAATGTAAGAAGTTTGTTTTGTGAACAACAATTGTGTGATGAGTAACCTTGCCTGGGAGCTGAAAACTTGTGTTAGGTCCCAGAGCTAAGGGCTGACATACAGATGTAGGATCTTCATTTTAGCCACTTTTCTACAGCCAGCTGAAAATAATCCTGCAGCAATAGTAAATGTGAATTATTATGTGTATTATAATTCATTAACATTTTTGTGGAAATTACAAACTTCAGAAGCCTTTTTAAATACACTATCCTTTAAATGTTCTGCATTGCAGGAAAGTTCCCCTGCATCAGGGTGATTATTAATATCCTACATATGTAGTACTGAGGGTTCAAACACCAGTTGGTCACATTGGTGCTTTGACATGCAAGGAGGTCAAATTGGGGTGAAGCGTAACTGAGGTGAACCTTGCCTTACCTCCCCGGCTGTAACGGCGTTCCTCTCTCTCTTCATAAGAAGAGGAGGAGTAGTGATCGAGCCAAGGCGCAGCGGGTTGTGAATACATGATGAATTTTATTTACAAGACAAAACGAAACAAACTATACTTGAATAAACTAACAAAATAACAAAACGAAAGTAGACAGACTTAGTACGACGAACCGACATAACACACGCAGAACGAACGAACAAGTACTTACTACAAAAACGCACGAACAAACCGAAACAATCCCGTATGGTGTAACATCGACACAGACACAGGAGACAATCACCCACAAACAAACAGTGAAAACACCCTACCTAAATATGACTCTTAATTAGAGGAGAACGCAAAACACCTGCCTCTAATTAAGAGCCATACCAGGCAACCAAAACCAACATAGAAACAGATAACATAGACTGCCCACCCAAAACACATGCCCTGACCTAAACACATACAAAAACAACATAAAACAGGTCAGGACCGTTACAGAACCCCCCCCTCAAGGTGCGAACGCCGGGCGCACCAGCACAAAGTCCAGGGGAGGGTCTGGGTGGGCAGTTGACCACGGTGGTGGCTCCGGCTCTGGACGCTGTCCCCACACCACCATAGTCACTCCCCGTTTCTGTCGTCCCCTCCCAATGACCACCCTAAAACTCACATCCCCTAAATAAACGGCCAGCACCAGGAGAAGGGGCAGCACCGGGACAAAGGGCAGCACCGGGACAAGGGGCAGCACCGGGACAAGGGGCAGCACCGGGACAAGGGGCAGCACCGGGACAAGGGGCAGCACCAGGATAAGGGGCAGCACCAGGATAAAGACCAGCACCGGGATAAGGGGCAGCACCGGGACAAGGGGCAGCACCGGGATAAGGGGCAGCACCGGGACAAGGGGCAGCACCGGGACAAGGGGCAGCACCGGGACAAGGGGCAGGTCCCGGCTGATATACTCTGGCAGATCCTGGCTGAGGGACTCTGGCAGGTCTATGCAGGCTGACGGCTCTCGACGCTCATGGCGGGCTGACGGCTCTCGACGCTCATGGCGGGCTGACGGCTCTCGACGCTCATGGCGGGCTGACGGCTCTCGACGCTCATGGCGGGCTGACGGCTCTCGACGCTCATGGCGGGCTGACGGCTCTCGACGCTCATGGCGGGCTGACGGCTCTCGACGCTCATGGCTCTCTGACGGCTCTGGCTGCTCATGGCTCGCTGGCGGCTCTGGCAGATCCTGTCTGGTTGGCGGCTCTGGCAGATCCTGTCTGGTTGGCGGCTCTGGCAGATCCTGTCTGGTTGGCGGCTCTGGCAGATCCTGTCTGGTTGGCGGCTCTGGCAGATCCTGTCTGGTTGGCGGCTCTGGCAGATCCTGTCTGGCGGACGGCTCTAGTGGCTCCTGTCTGGCGGACGGCTCTAGCGGCTCCTGTCTGGCGGACGGCTCTGTAGGCTCATGGCAGACGGGCGGCTTTGCAGGCTCATGGCAGACGGGCGGCTTTGCAGGCTCATGGCAGACGGATGGCTCAGACGGCGCTGGGGAGACGGATGGCTCAGATGGCGCTGGGGAGACGGATGGCTCAGATGGCGCTGGGGAGACGGATGGCTCAGATGGCGCTGGGGAGACGGATGGCTCTGGCCGGATACGGCGCACTGTAGACCTGGTGCGTGGTGCCGGAACTGGAGTCACCGTGCTAAGGATAAGCACCTTCCTACTAGTGCGGGGAGCAGGGACAGGGCACACTGTATTCTCAAAGCCCACTCTATACATGATGCGAGGTACCGGCACTGGTGACACCGGGCTGAGGACAAGCACATCAGGATTAGTAGGGGGAGAAGATACAGTGTGTTCAGGGCTCTGGAGACGCACAGGAGGCTTTGTGCGTGGTGCCGGAACTGGAGGCACCGAACTGGATACACGCACTACAGAGGGAGTGCGTGGAGGAGGAACTGGGCTCAGGAGACGCACTGGTAGCCTAGTGCGTAGTGTAGGCACTGTAGGTACTAGGCTGGGGCGGGGAGGTGGCGCCGGAAATACCGGACCGTGGAGGCGTACTGGCACTCTTGAGCATTGAGCCTGCCCAACCTTACCTGGTTGAATGCTCCCGGTCGCCCGATCAGTGCGGGGAGGTGGAATAACCCGCACCAGCCTATGTAGGCGAACCGGGGAAACCATGCGTAAGGCCGGTGCCATGTATGCCGGCCCGAGGAGACGTACTGGAGACCAGACGCGTTGAGCCGGCCTCATGACACCTGGCTCAATACCCAATCTAGCCCTACCAGTGCGGGGAGGTGGAATAACCCGCACTGGGCTATGCACTCGTACAGGAGACACCGTGCGCTCTACTGCGTAACACGGCGCCTGCCCGTACTCCCGCTCTCCACGGTAAGCCTGGGAAGTGGGCGCAGGTTTCCTACCTGCCCTTGGCCCACTACCTCTTAGCCCCCCCCAAGAAATTTTTGGGTGTTACTTACGGGCTTTTTGGGCTTCCGTGCCAGACGCGTTCCCTCATAGCTCCGGTTCCTCTCTCCGGTAGCCTCTGCTCTCCTCAGTGCCTCCAGCTGTTCCCATGGGAGGCGATCCCTACCAGCCAGGATCTCCTCCCATGTGTAGCAACCCTTTCCGTCCAATATATCGTCCCATGTCCATTGCTCCTTCTTTTCCTGTCCCTTACTCCATTTACTCCGCTGCTTGGCTCTGGAATGGTGGGTGATTCTGTAACGGCGTTCCTCTCTCTCTTCATAAGAAGAGGAGGAGTAGTGATCGAGCCAAGGCGCAGCGGGTTGTGAATACATGATGAATTTTATTTACAAGACAAAACGAAACAAACTATACTTGAATAAACTAACAAAATAACAAAACGAAAGTAGACAGACTTAGTACGACGAACTGACATAACACACGCAGAACGAACGAACAAGTACTTACTACAAAAACGCACGAACAAACCGAAACAATCCCGTATGGTGTAACATCGACACAGACACAGGAGACAATCACCCACAAACAAACAGTGAGAACACCCTACCTAAATATGACTCTTAATTAGAGGAGAACGCAAAACACCTGCCTCTAATTAAGAGCCATACCAGGCAACCAAAACCAACATAGAAACAGATAACATAGACTGCCCACCCAAAACACATGCCCTGACCTAAACACATACAAAAACAACATAAAACAGGTCAGGACCGTTACACCGGCTAAAGCCCCTGATAGCATGCTAACACAGTGTTCGGCAAGAGCTTAAGGATCGAACCCCGGTTAGATACTGAGGCCATTGTGGTTATAATAGTATGTTTTGGCTGATTTCAAGTCTCTGAACGACTCCTTTTAACATTCGTCTTCGTCCTTGAGACTGAGAGGAATGAAAGACTAAGATGGTTTATGAACAGCTGCTGTTGAGAGGATCTCCACCAGGGGGTTTAAAGGTGCAATATGCAGATATCGCTCAGCTATTTCCTGGTTGCTAAAATTCTAATAGTTTGCCTAATTTCAGTTTATGTGACAAAACAAGCAATATAGTGTAGAGAATCATTGTACAATCTAAAACGCTTTCAAATATATTTTCAATAAGCTAAAATATTGTATTTTCAGCTGTTTGAAGCTGGTGTACAAATCTGAAAGTAAAAGACGCAATAGCTTCTTAGATTTGCTTTCAATGAGAATGACAGCTCTATAACTCACATTTCTATGTGAATTTGGTCAGGTCAAAAAGTTACATATTGAAGCTTTGAGTGCTAATTCGGTGAGGGCTGAAGAGGTTAACAGGGCATACAAGTCATCTCATCTTCTTTACCCAGTTGGAAATCATTGGCTCATTGAGAATAAATCAGTGGTCTAATAGAATAGAATATATCTTTATCATCAACTATTTGCATGGGAATTATTCTCTCTGCTGTTTCAGTACCTAACCCGATACACACACGACCGGCTGGCAGCAGCGCCCCCTGCAGAAGTTTGTGCCTTCCTTAAGGGCACAACAGCACTAGATAGCAGTTGGGATATTGAGGCTAATGGCCCACATCCCACCAGCTTTTACTTGTCAGCCCTGGGATTCGAAACGGCAACCCTCCAGTTACTGGCTCGCCTCTCCAACCTCGAGGCTACCACCTTTGAACACCTGGATATGGTGGAAGCTCCTTCTATCCATAGAATGACTTACAGTACATAACATAAATGTATTAGAGTGGGTGATGCTGAAAGAAAACGAGCAGATACTGGAGCTCTTGATGACAATTGATCCTGACCGGTGCCTGACACTCTCGGACAGAGGCAAATCACTGGCTCCCGGTCAACTGACCTAAAGTCATATACAGCTTCAGCACAACTGAGACAGCAAATGACTCTCACTAAGAAACAAATAACAATCAAGAATGAGAGGGTGTATGTGTGCTGTGTGAACAAATTGAGATTTAAACGGGAAAGTGCGTCGTCAGACAAGCCAGTGATTATGTTTGTGTTTACTCATTAATTTTCAGATGTGTCAACGATGCTGTGAGACTTAATCAACAGAGGATTGGCTGTGTTTATGACTGCAGCTTTTAATTACAATCTTCTTGCATTATTAACAAGGACGGTTTAGAAATTGGAAATAGTGTTGAGTGTAATATGGTTTTCGGTTAGAAACGCACCCGAAGAATAGTGGGATGGGATGTTCAATCTGACAGATCATGATTTTCCTTCTAACTAATGTATTAAGCCATTTGCCTTGTCTTTCCAAGTTGTTTAGCACTCCCATTGTCTTTTACTGAAGTTGAATTTGGATGTGAATAATTCATCGATGACACCGCCACATCAATTCTGGCACCGTTTCCATTCAATTATCCTCCGCTAAAAAGATAATAATAGCACATCCTAATTCATGTACTCAATTACATCTTGATTCCCTGTTTTTAATTCAGCACAAACTCTAATCAAGATATGCAAGGAGGGAGATGTATTATTTATTAGGAAATGATGGCAATATGTTTGCTTACATAATCGTGGAAAATGCAGTGGGGGAAAACAGCGATATCAGTTTAATTTGCGTTCATTATCCATTGCTGGCTGGTGCTAGGGGAGTGAGATGGGAGTGTTTTCTGGCAACAAGGCAGCTCAGGGACATACCAGTGACAGCTGTTGGAGTAGAGACGAGTGGCAAGATTTTTTTTCCTCCTCCTGAGTTTCTGTGTGCCTTTGATAGTCATCCTCCAAGTTGCTGATTTGAATTACAGACAGCTCTGGCAGCAGGCAAAATCCCTGCTCTGGGAATGTCAAGTATTTACTTTGGAACTGTCTTATAAACAACTTGTGCCTTTAGGGGTACATAAACAATTTCCCATGGGGAAATACATGTTTTAAGCACTTGAAGGATGCCACTCTCATGTGAGATAGTGGATCTTAACAAAAGCGATATGACTTGCATATCTTGGAGCTTTGGATAGCAAAGGGGGTCAGTGGATCCGTTTTCACATTTTTCCACTTGATACTTTCTATCTTGCCAAAGGAATGAGATCCACAGATTAAAATGTCACATTGAATACCAACTGCAGATAACTGTCTCCATTTGCTTGTCTGTGTGTGTGGCGTGCTTGTGTGCTTGTGTTGTGTATGTGTGTGTGCATGTGTGTGTGTGTGTAGGGGGTGTTCTTTCGGTGGAGACACAAGGCATTAACTTGTTTCCAATATCTGGGAAAATAAGATTAGCTAGAGTTCCATTCTGTCAGACTGTAAGTAAGTAATACCAGGCTGGAGCTTCTTTCACTTCAGTTCCAAAGAGGTAGAGAAATATTTTCAGAGGCAAATTCAGTGTTCTTGCAGACTTGGCCTCATTTCAGCAAGAATTCTCAATTCTCGTCAGATATGGAATTGAGGTGAATCATGTGAATGAATAGTAAAATTAGTGAGTTAAAGAATAATTTCCATATTTACTGTTCTAAGACTACACATATTCAGTATTTTCATTTCACAGAATTATTTCAATAATTCATATTGCCCTTAATAGACATACATATTTGGTCACTCATTAATGGATTTGGGTGTTGGCCAGTTTTGGTCCTAATCTGATAAAAAAAGTATGTTTTCAAGAATCATCCATATAGTATTCAATTTAACTTACTAAGAGGTTTCTATCTGTGTCTTCGATAAAACAATCTACCCCACTTATCTAAAAGAATGTACAAGTTAATGACACATTTGATCGTGATTTGAATAAAGTTAGATAAGTGGTTTTTAAGTATTGGCAAAATTAATTAGAAAATGTGATAATCTGATAAGCCTGGCATAGAGATTTTGTTGAGCGTTTTAATTAAATTAGATAACTAAGAACACTTGAATACTCATCATAAAACAAATTCAGGCCAAACCAGAAGAGTATGACACCTCTGCAAAACCATTAGGAAGCCGAGAAAGTGAGCAATCAAGACATAATTTAAAGGGATAGTTCATCCAAATTACCATAATCCTTTCCTTACTTTGAAAGTAGTCTATGGACAAAAGCATTCGGTAATTCGGGTGACATATCCCTTTAACTTTTTTTTATTATAATGTCCTCTATGGACAATTGTGTAACCACAGCAAACACTTCTGTGAATCCACAGGGCTACTCACCTCTCCAACACTGCCTCTTGATAACAAGATAGTAGGACAAGACATTGAAGATTAAACACTGTTGTTTAGATATCAGACAGTGGAGTGAAATAGACCCTTGATTTATAACACCTGGATTGATTAAAAGATACAGCAAGGTTGCAACGCTAGTTTAATAAGCAATAAGCCATGTCAAAATAAGAGTTATATTGTGCGCATGGTTTTTAGATTGTGTTGAGTATCCTTGGTGAGATTAGTCATGAACTATGCATGTTGTAGGAAATAAAAAATATAGGTTTTTAGGGACACTGGATTCAGAATATTTTTTATAAATCGAATGACTGTATAAAGGTTAGGAAAATGTCAGTCAGACTTACCACTGAATTTAGAGAGATACTGCAGTATATAAAGTTGTTAAATTCTAATTGAATTGATTAGTGTTATGCATGTTCATACATTTATTTAAAAATGCTTGTCAGTTGTGGATGGTATCCAGGGGGAGATTGCATAAGATAGTTTTATGGTACACAGTGTAATGCCAGCAGTGGAGGCTGCTTAGGGGAGGACGGCTCATAATAATGGCTGGAACAGAGCAAATGGAATGGCATCAAACCTTGGGAACCATGTGTTTGATGTATTTGATACCATTCTACCTATAGTATTCCGCTCCAGCCATTACCACGAGCCCGTTCTCCCCAATTAAGATGCCACCAACCTCCTGTGACTGCCATAGACCATTGAACCATGCTCTCCACTGTCTGACAGTCTCCTATCTAAAACAATGGTACACTTCTCCAAACCTCGCTTAAACCTTTATAAAGCAAACCTTGGATGTCAGTGATGGGAATAAATGACCTCAGGCTGACCGTATTAGAAGAAACCTTGAGAGGAACCAGATGCCTAACAAATCAACCCTCCTTTGGTTCACACAGGGTTCTAGTACATACTGTACATACTGTGCATGATGGCCTAAGGGGTTTGTAGACCAGAGTAGGCTGGTGGGAGGAGCTATAGGAGGACGGGCTCATTGTAATGGCCGGAATGGAATTTATGGAATGGTTTCCATATGTTTGATACCATTCCATTCATTCCATTCCAGCCATTAAAATGAGCCCGTCCTCCTATAGCTCCTCCCACCAGCCTAATCTGTTGTAGACTCAGATTCATGGTGAGGGAGGCTTTTTACAGTTCCCAGCAATGGGCCTCATTTATAAACATGCTATGTGCTTCTACACCTGCATTGCTTGCTGTTTGGGGATTTAGGCTGGGTTTCTGTACAGCACTTTGAGATATCAGCTGATGTAAGTACATTTGATTTGATTTGATTGATATGTGTAGAACTTATACAGTATTTATTCTTATAAAAAAATACAAAAAAATACCCATGTGACATTTATCAAAGATTTCTTTCACCTCAGAAATTCTTTGTTTGTCTTGCTTGACTAAAGCAATTAAAAGTTTGGTAAATGCTGAAATCCCATAGAACACAATCAATTTCCACACAACTCTGTGCTTCTCACCATTGAGGAATGAGGCCCTCTATGAAGGATTGTGAGGGAGTGTTTAGGGCCAACATTCCTAGAATTGTTTAAAAAATCTTTCCAAAGTATTCACAAAAAGATCAAATCTCTCCTATTGGACTTCCCTGTGTCAGTTGTGAAATATAGTAAACAATGAAATAATGAGAAGATAACCCTGGTGGTCGGGATCCTGATGAATATGTCACTTCCTTTGCAGTTTGTGGTCTTTTTAAATAGTTATGACCAGAATTGTTTCAATTGATATGAGAACTCATAACATTTCTCCATCTACTGTATATTTGCCCATCCTAACTCAAATAATCCATGTTTGTTTGTTACTAAGTGAAACTGACGGTGGGTGACAAGAGACTTATGTTCACACACCTGAAGGAGGACTACTGATAACCCTATTTCACTTCAGTTGCCATCTTGTTCCCAAGAATAATACAATTAAACGATAATACAATTAAATAATTTAACACTGGAATTCATAGTAAACAGCCTACTGCCAACACACAATTGTCAAAACTGCAGTGGCTTGTTTAATTTAATTCCTTTCTTGCCGTCGTTTCAAATTTAACTGTTTTTGGTAGGGCTCATTCAGCTGAGGCAAAGGTAATGAAAAATCAACACACACTGAGAAACAGTCAAAGTGGGATAATTTGAGTAATCCTAATTACAGAAGCCTCTCTATACAGTTTATTTTCTCTAGAAAGTGACATAGACAGCAGAACTGTAGGTTTGAGTCCCAGGTGACACTTAGTGCTAAGAATAGGACACCCATTTTAAACCATAGTTTTTGATGGGTTTATAGCTTGGTACCTCCCTAAAACTGAGGTGATGCTTTGATAATCACAAAATAACTTTACTTGGCACATATTTGTAGTCGTATTTGCATGAAAGACTGACAGACTATCCATAAAGAGATATGGCTTACAGTAAGTTAAAAGTCCCTTCTACACCAAGTGCTTTGTAACAAAACATGGTCTATTAAAGGGATAGTTTGGCAGTGAAGCCCTTTTTCTGCTTCCCCAGAGTCAGATTTAAGATTGAATTTTTAAGGTTCATTTATTTGCACCAAAGAAAACAAGTGATCAACAACAATACAGAAAAAAACAAATGCATACAAAACGGTGTGCAGGTGCGGTTGGAAGCATAAGGGCTTATATGAAAACAACACCACAACAAAACAACATACCATACATAAGTACAAAAATAAAAAAGCCACTAATCATAAATGTACAAATGTTCAGAAATCACAAAAAATTATAAACATTTCATGTTTTGTTTAAATGTGTGTGTTCATGTGTGGATGTGAGTGTGTGTGAGTTAGGCTATATGGAGAACAACCCTGAGTAGTGTGGTTCATCAGCCTGACCCGCAGTCTTCACTTGGAGTTATTGAGGGATGATGATGTTTTGGCAATGTGAAGATAAGAATTTCTGAGTATGGTACTTCTGTATCTGATAGAGAATTGACTATGTGAGGTGCGGCACTGGGGAGGGTGAAGGTTATCGCAGTGTCTTGTGTTATATAGATGGATTTCAGAATTAACCTGGAAGAATCCATTGAAGAGTTTAGGTAAACTGTCTGGAGGTATGAGTATTTGTAGAACTTTGACATCGTAAATAGATAAGATATTGAGTTTCTTTAACAAAGGTCAGATTGAGCCATGTAATTAGAAGAGGTGGCTAGTCTTGCAAATGTATTTTGTATGATGAGTAATTTGTGTAGTTAGGAGGCATATCTACTGGCCCAGACAATATTACAGTTTATGAGATATGGGTAAATTATGATGAACCAAACCACTAATCTTTCTGATAATACCAACAGATTTCATCACTTTGCTTCAGACAAAATGAATATGATCTTTCCAGGAAAACCTTTCGTCAATTAGAACTCTAGTGACTGGTTCCCTTTCATTCCCACCAATTGAAATTCTGGCAGTTTTTTATATATATATTTTTTTTTGACAATGAATCTTATTCTTACTAGTGAATACAATAAAGTTAGATTTTTAAATTTTATTTCAAGATCATTTGTTTATCTGGAACCGTTCAGAAAATGTATCCATGCATCAGTTGGCTTCCTTAATTAGTGAATCAAAATTCTTGTGATAAAATCTAATTGGTATCATCAGGAAAGAGAATGGAAAGTACGGTAGAAGACACAGCAGCAAGGTCATTGATATAGATTAGCAATAACAATGGTCCAATTATCAAACCCTGTGGGATGCCACAGGATATCTTGGCCCTGGTAGAGGCACAGCCATTTGCATAAACAAATTGTTCTCTATCATGAACATAATTATATAACCAATTATATGTATAATCATGAAAACTGTAATAATGCAATTTAGAAAGTAATATTTCATGATCAACTGTGTCAAATGCTTTGGATAAATCTAAAAAGATGCCAAGAGCGTATTCATTATTGTTAAGGGCTGTAAAGATTTCATCCACAAGTTGCAAAAGAGTCATATCTGTTGAATAGTTTTTATAAAAAACAGTTTGGTGCTCATATAGAATACAGTGTTGATTTAAGTGTTTCAATATTCTCTTATAGACCAATTTTTCTATGATTTTTGAAAAACATGATAGTACAGATATTGGGGCGATCATTTGTATAAGATCTTGGATATCCAGATTTACAGAGGGGGATAACTTTGACAATTTTCTAATCTTTAGGAACAGTACGGATTTGCATATCTCGGTGAATATATACATTAGAGGCTCAGTGATTGAGGAAGACACTGATTTTACCAAAGAGTAAACCTCATCATGACCTGCTGCTGATACCTTTAAGTTACCAATTACTTCCATCACCTCCATTACATCAGGAGGGTCAAACTAAAGCAGAGAAGGGACATTTCCCTTAGTGTAATCCAAGGGATTTCCATCAGTTTTCTAAATTTTCTTTGACAGAGAGGAACCTACATTCACACAAAAAATCAGAAATTCACATGAAATAACATCAGGATCACTATAGGTCTTCCAGTACTTCTAACAATACATTGAGATGGGATTGTTGTAAATGCCTTTTTCTTATTCAACAGTTGATTGATGATTATCCAAGTTGACTTTATATTATTGAAGGATTCTTGTAATTTGTTAGTAAAATATATGTTTGGGATATTTCGAAGTAGGTGAGTAAATTTGTTCTTATACTCTTTGAAATTTGCAGAATTCAGGGGAGAAACTTTTTATACATCTTGTAAACCATGGTTTCCAGAACCTTTCTGCTGCTCTCTTACGTGGTTTGACTAAGGGGAAACAGTGGTGAAATACAGAGTTGAAAGATGAGAGAAAAGTCTGGTGAGTAGACTCCACATCGGCCTCATAAACATTTCCCCATGAAATTCATCAATCAACATCTTACAGTGCTCACAATTACTTCTGGTGAACCGGTGGATACCATGTATATGTCTATGTGTGCAATATGAAGACAGTTAGAGGTAGTTTAGCGCAATAACTATAACAGGAACAGCTAGCATGCTAACTGCTCTCATAGACTGGTAGTCTACAGAACATAGACTTCCAGTCGTTGCGCTAACACTAGTTAGTAATTGAGCTCATGCTAGTTGGCAACATCTTTGAAACTGAACATAAAAATGGTATCCACAAGTTCATCTTATTCTGGGTAAGCAGATAAAGGACCAAACTATGTAGTGTATTTGTGTATTTAATACAAAGGGATGTTTTATGTTAAAAATCACTTATTGGTGTAGAATGGACTTTAAACTTGTCTATGATAATACTGTAAGTCGGCCATGCCCATATCTCTTTATGGATAAACAGTCTTTCATGCAAATATGACTACAAATACACTACATGGCCAAATGTATGTGGACACATACTCGTCAACCGTCTCATTCCAAAATCATGGGCATTAATATGGAGTTGGTCCCCTTTGCTGCTATAACAGCTTCCACTCTTCTGGGAAGGCTTTCCACTAGATGTTGGAACATTGCTGCAAGGACTTGCTTCCATTAAGCCACAAGAGCACTTGTGAGGTCCGACACTGTTGTTGGGCGATACGGCCTGGCTCACAGTCAGCGTTCCAATTCAATCTAAAGGTGTTCGATGGGGTTGAGGTCAGGGCTCTGTGCAGGCCAGTCAAGTTCTTTCACACCAATCTCTACAAACCATTTCTGTATGAACCTCACTTTGTGCATGCGGGCACTTTCATTTTTTTTTTTTTTTTTTTTAACTAGGCAAGTCAGTTAAGAACAAATTCTTATTTTCAATGACAGCCTAGGAACAGTGGGTTAACTGCCTTGTTCAGGGGCAGAACAACAGATTTGTACCTTGTCAGCTCGGTGATTTGAACTTGCAACTTTTCGGTTACTAACCCAACGCTCTAACCACTAGGCTACCCTGCCGCTACAGTCATACTGAAACAGTAAAGGGCCTTCCCCAAACTGTTGCCACAAAGTCAGAAGCACAGAATCGTCTAGAACGTCATTGTATGCTGTAGTGTTTAGATATCCCTTCACTGGAACCAAGGGGCCTAGCCCAAACCATGAAAAACAGCCCCAGACTATTATTCCTCCGCCACCAAACTTTACAGTTGGCACCATGTATTCGGGCAGGTAGCGTTCTCCTGGCATTTGGCATTCGGGCAGGTAGCGTTCTACTGGCAAGCCCAGATTCATCCGTCGGATTGCCAGATGGTGAAGCGTGATTCCTCACTGGTACTGAGCATGGTGATCTTAAGCTGCTCGGCTATGGAACCCATTTCATGAAGCTCCCGATGACCAGTTCATGTGCTGGCGTTGCTTCCAGTGGCAGTTTGGAATTCGGTAGTGGGTGTTGCAATTGAGGACAGACAATTTTTACGCGCTACACTCTTCAGCAGTCGGCGGTCCCGTTCTGTGATCTTGTGTGGCCTACCACTTCTAGGCCGTTGTTGCTCCTAGACGTTTCCACTTCTCAATAACAGCACTTACAGTTGACCGGGGCAGCTTTAGCAGGGCAGAAATTTGACGGACTGGCTTGTTGGCAGGTGGTATCCTATGATGGAGCCACGTTGAAAGTCACTGAACTTTTCAGTATGGGCCATTTTACAGCCAATGTTTGTCTATGGACATTGCATGGCTTTTTGCTTGATTTTATACACCTGTCAGCAACGGGTGTCACTGAAATAGCCGAATCCACTAATTTGAAGGGGTGTCCACATACTTTTGTATGTGCCTTAGCCAAAATCCCAAACTATCCCTTTAAAGAGGGATGCACAAAATCCTGGTGAAGCACAGTGATCAGTTCACAATTTCAGCACTACTCCTCTTCACTCTGGCTTTTAAGATTTTATGGTGCATGTTCATTTACACTATAACGAGTTCCCACATTTTCATCACTCCATCGGCTCAACATGCTTTTGACCTCTATTTCTCAGTTCACTTCAGCGGGATTATTGATTAAACAGAGGCCTTCAGAGGGTGGGAAGCTGAGTACAGCTGCATGCCTTTAATTGTTTACATTGCCTGTATGTTTCTCGCCTTACACATGAGATTTCTCTTGTATTGATTGCCATCTCTGTCTCAGATGCGTGTAGGACTGTGAAGCTCTTACCCTGACCTTTCGATACCAGCTCCAAGTAGCTCAGTACACTGTGTATTTGGTTCTACACACTGTGTATTTAGTAACCTATTGTTATTCTTAGATTTGTTTTCCCTTGACATGGTCAAATAACTAAAGCATAGATAGGCAACTTTTTTTCTAATTTGGAACACAGAAACTAAAGTTTTGGAACTCTCTTTCTTAATGGTCTATTAACTAATTTAAAGCCTGGCGATGTCACCAGGCCAAAGCTCCATCCCACCAAAACAGGCAGAAATGTCAGGACGTCTTTCCAAACAGCTCTTACGCTAAAAAGGTATTATCATAATTTCCACAATTTCAACTCACATTTTTGACTGCATTGGGCCTTTAGGCGATGGCTGAGTTATTGATAAATCAGGAAATCAGATTTTACGTGTCCATTTAAATCCTTTGTAAATTCACTCCACAATGGCCTATGAACTTGACATCTTTTCAGGGTTATCAAAGACATAACCATTTTAAGTTTGGCATTGATATCTTAAAAAATAAGCAAACTACAAAAAATTATCTTTTTTGTCTATGTAACGCTAATGCTTAAAATAATCATAAAATATATTTTTCTCATGGACTCACAGTAGTCCCTAAAGAGTTTGAGAAAATAACGTTGATGCATTCAAAGATGGCCACACTATACTAGTAGATGCATATTAGCTCATATGCTAATATGCTAAAATACGTAAAACATTATTCAAAAATCTTCTTCCCATGAACTATAGGACCAAATGACACCAGATTTGCAATGTCTTAACTTAGTTTGAGAAATAACTGATTTTATGTTTCCATTTAAATCACTGTAAATCCATTCCACAGTGCCTATACAACATGAAACCTGTCATCGCTATCATGGACGTCACTAAGATGACGCTTAATTGCTTAATTGCTTCAACATTAGCGAATAAACATGACATTTCTGCACTCTCATCCAGCACTTTGATTTGCTCATATGTCCCTCTGACTAAGATTATTAGAGCTGATATTTCAACCCTTTTAGTAACATGTTCCTTGGGGGAATGGAGACATAGAAATTCTCAGAACAGGAAGATATTTCTCAGAATCGTTCATGTGAGGGATAATATGATTTTTTGAGTTCACTGTCTTCTGTTGATTTCCAATTTCTCATCTAATGTACAATTCTTCTGCCGTCACATGCTTTGTGGCAACCTCAAAAGCTTGTTAGTCTGTTTCTCTCTGAATATGTTTCAAATGTATGATAACCTTTTATAATAGCATCTAACTAAAGTTAGGGGCTATTATGAAAGGTTATCAGACATTTGGCATTGGGTTATAAAAAAACAGAAACATTTTCAACTATATTTAATAAGCATTGAGGCCAGTGTTTTTTCTTGATTTATAAAATCCTCTAGATACCTTTTGTATAGGCAGTATTATCACATCAATTACAATCCCAACAATACAGTATATAACTGTACTCCTATTCCTGGATGCACATTTAAATATGGCTAATACTTTATTTGAAGGACTTCATAACACATTAATAATCCATACGCAATACATTAATTAGAAGTACATAACCATTTCATGAGTGGTTATTTTGGTTCCCTGACTACAAAACACTTTTTTTTTTTCGCTAAAGGGGAACCTAGCTGCAGCTATGAGTGGATCAAGAAAACATATTGACCGACATCATATTCCGCAAAGTGCTAAACCTTTTCAATACTCGTGAGTTGCTAGCGCAAGAGTACCAAGTCCTTGGTGCAGCCCACGGCGGCATTATAATGCAGGTCCTTGAGGACTGTGAGGGGTTAGTTCATCATGATAGGAATAGTGTGCTCTGCCTACAGGGCTGTAGTGGGACCATGGGAAATTGAATTGGTTTTCCACAGCCTGCGAGGATAGTTGAATTTGCCCCCTCACCTGCTGGTGGGGAATGAATTCCGTTGGGATAACAAGTCCAATTCTGGAAAGAGCCATTTAGCTTGGAGTTTATTTTATTTGGCTCTCCCAAGGAAACCATACACCTTGAGGAGACCTTGATAAAGCCCTCACAAACTGTGATCCTGCATCTCTCTCTCTTTCCCTCTTTCCCTCTTTCCCTCTCTCTCTCTCTCTTTCTCTCTCTCTCTCTCTCTCTCTCTCTCTCTCTCTCTCTCTCTCTCTCTCTCTCTCTCTTTCTCTCTTTCTCTCTCTCTCTGAACTGATAAGAAATCCAAATAACAACTGATTTTCTAATATTTTGGGGAAAAGATGAAGTAGATGGTAGGGTTGGGCAAAAGGTCAAAGTGTGTGTATGTGTGTATGTGTGTGTGTGTGTGTGAGCGAGTGTGTCAGGAGAGGTGTGGTTTATGCATTGAATTTCACATTGTATTCTTGGTGTACACTTTGCATCATGGACGCTAGATCTCAAAAGTGATATTTTTCCAGCCTGTTGTCTCGGAAAGGGGAGGGGAAGTGTTTGCAAATTCATGGAGGAGGAGTAGCCAAATGATTCATAGTGAGAGCTTGATCATGAATAATGCATCCTGTCCTACTGCACAACTGAGAGGAATTAGATATACGGTATACAGTAAACAGAATGCATCTACAGCTTTAAAGCCACTATCTATAATTTCAAGAGCCTGAGCCTGACACTTTGTTTGGTAAGCTGAGGGATGGGGCTTGGAAAATGTAACTATGAGACTGGGGTAATGTAGCCTATGAAATTGGCATAATATTTTTGAATGTCAAATGGTAAGATTAAAAGTCATAGCATAATGTATATACACTTTGCAAATCTTCTTCAATTATACTTACGAAGACATCGGAAAGGTATACATGGGACTGAGGTAAAGTGAATATCTTATACAGGTGATTGGATGCAAAGTCTTTTAAAAAGGGTTGACAGAGTCTTCTCCAACTATGACTACTCTGTGGGTGTCTGTCTTTTCTTTGTGTAGGAGTATACAGTATAATGTAGTGTCTATTTATGAGTGAGGACTCTCCTGAAACACGTACTGCTGGTTCCAGCCTTAAACACACCACCTGTATCTGATTTCAATTCACAGACTTGATGAGTCAAGGTGATGGTGTGAGCTTGTATGCTGTTAAACGATCAAACCCACCATAGAAAAACAGAAACATAATCTGAAACATTTCCAAAGAAATTAGAGAAAAGCATACCTAAATACCCATGTCAATTCATGTGGAATTTTCTTTAAAAGCCTACATTTCCTATGTAAAAGCCCAAGGTCAGGAACTCAGGATGATATGCAATTTTGCGGTAGCCTTCTGTCTCTCCCTCCCTGATTATTTATTTGATTTGATTGATTTCACCATTTGGAGAGGATTTTGTTTAGAACGTCCAAACAGTTCAGGATCTTTTGAGAGCTTTATTCTCTGAGAGGCTACTGGGTTGTCGGTTGCCCAGGCAGAGAGCGTGATAATGTCAATGGACTGGGACTTATATCGGCGGAACTGCACATGCTATTGTAGCAGGGGATGCGAAGAGGTACTATGTATCAGAAGTATCAGAATTAAAGTGTGTTGAGTGTGTTGATGCAGCCCAGCATGATAAGTGAAAGTGTGACATAATGTTATTATTTGCCAGACAGTAAGAAACGACATCAGCTTTACATGACCCCACAGGGAGTTCTTCAAACCCTGTAATTACATATCTCAAAGGTCTAACTACTTTGTCATTATGTGGTAAATAAAAGTGACAGGCTATTTACATTTGCTGTTATATGAGGTTGTCACGTTCTTTCAAAATTGAACCCAGAAGCAGACCAGGACAAGGAGCGTAGAAAGAAGGTGAGTATTTATTTACAAGTGAATGTGAATGAGTAGATATATCCAGGTGGCGTAGCGGGCAGCGGAGGTGAGTAGATGGGAGTAAATAGGTGAATCCAATGGAGTAGCGGAATCCTCCGTCGACCAGGCGGGAATGGGGTGAATGATCCGGGTGAGTAACTGAAGACAAAACAAACGGAGGTAAGTTCAAGGCAAGCAATACATAAACAAAAACAACAAAACAAATACTATCCAACTTGAGGCTGATACTATGGCACAACATACTGTTCATGTCTAACGATCCGGCAGGGAATGGATGTCAGGTCAGAGCTTTTGAAGGGGAGAGGTGATGATCAGGACAGGTGTGCAGATTACTGATGGGATACAGGTGCGGGTGAACATCAATCTCCCAACAAGCTAATTCTCCCGGCAACCAGACAGGGTGCGTTCCAGGACACCGGAAACACACTCCAGGACAGAAACACAGGCAAACACAGACTCAGGAAGCGGGATTCGTGACAGAGGTGGTCTTGCCTAAGATGAATACACTAACTGTAAGTCTGCTAAATGACTTTAAAACATTTTTTTTGTTAAATTCAGTAACAATTAGTCAAAATTATTTTGAATTCTCTCAAATCCCACGGCATGGTTTATACAAGATATATCTGGTAACACTTTCTATGAAGCCAATATGAATAATGCATTATACAGCATTATACATGTTCTCATAATGCACTAGTAATAATGTGGTATAAGCATAGTTATAGACACACATAAATACTAATAATTCTGTATACCAATAGTCCTAATGCATGGTAAGTATAACCATAATCACTTATAATGTTCAGAAACAAACATAGTGCTTCATAATTGCTGGTCAGTTTTTCCTCAAGGATCATACACAGTATAATGGCTATCAGTGAGATGCATTTTTAATCATTATTACTGCATCATATTCTTTGTTATGGTGTGTCGTAGCGTACTTATAGGCCACTATAAAGTCATTTATGATTGCTTTAGGTAAAGTGATGAAATGCCTACGGTTGACACATATAATGCACCATAGGCTGTTACTACTGTATATAATTAATTCAGTTAGATTAATTAATAAAAAAAAATAAAAAAAACATTACTCCACTTTTGTGTAGGCCTTCAGAAATATGCACACCCATTGACTTTGTCCATGTTTTGTTGTGTTATAGCCTGATTTTAAAATTGATCAAATTGGGATTTTTGTCAATGTCAAAGTGGAGTTATGTACTTTTTTGTATTTTTTATTAATTACAAATTAAAATCTGAAATGTCTTAAGTCAATAAGTATTCAACCCCTTTGTTATCTTAAGGCTAAATAAATTCAAGAGTAAAAAATTCAGGGGTGTGAATACTTGTGTAAATGAGATATTTCTGTATTTCATTTTCAATATATTTGCTAAAATGTAAAACAACAACAACAAAAATGATTATGGAGTATTGTGTGTAGATGGGTGAGAAAAAATTATATTTAATCCACTTTGAATTCAGACTGTAACACAACAAAATGTGGAATAAGTCAAGGGGTGTGAATACTTTCTGAAGGCACGGTATCCTACTACTGTATATAATCCCTGCACAAAACACCCACTAACATGAATTTAGCAATGCTATGACATGGTTACACTATAAGAAATAAATGGGAATCTCAACATTGTTATTGAAATGTTGATGTTGTAACGATCTTCGTTGGGAGAAAGAGAGGAGGACCAAAGCACAGCGTGGTAAGTGTTCATGATGAATATTTAATGCAACAAACTGAACACTGAAATACAAAACAATAAAGTGAGCGAACGAAAACCGAAACAGTTCCGTGTGGAACACACAGACACAGAAGACAACCACCCACAAAACACAATAGAAAACAACCTCCCTAAATATGGTTCCCAATCAGAGACAACGACAAACACCTGCCTCTGATTGAGAACCATATCAGGCCAAATGAAAAAACCCAACATAGAAAAACAAACATAGGTAACCCACCCAACTCACGCCCTGACCATACTAAAACAAAGAAATAACAGAAGAACTAAGGTCAGAACGTGACAGATGTGGTATGCATTTTGCCCCATTTGATAGTCAGAACTTAGATGTCAGGTGACTGTTAAAAAAAATTAAGAATAATGTCACCCAAAAATATTTTTACAAAGTGGAACATTTGATATTGTGGAAGCAAATGTCCCGAACAGGAAGTGAAGGGGTCATCATTTGATTAACAGGGTTCAAAAGGGCTGTCACTCAGCGGCATCAATATGAAACCTTACCTGGGTTATATATATAAAAAGCCCTTAGTCCAAATCAGGCCAAATGCTTTATTGAGCTGTAAGTATCCATTATTCATGGAGTCATCATCGGTTTTGCCAAATGGACCTGATGACCTGCATATCGATGAGGAAGGATGAATTTAAGAAGCCCACTTGTCAATTCCTTTATAAGACTAGCCATCTTCTCTTGCTTGCAAATTTCCAATCTATCCCGAAAGGACACTTGGCGTCTGTTAATGTTTTATTCATATCCTGTATTTATTCTACCTTTACTTTACCAGTGAGTTGATTGAGAGCGTTCTCATTTACAGCAACCAAGGGAGTGTTGCGCCTGGCCTAGGGAGGCTTAATGGGTTGCCTGTTTGAGGCAGAGTATGATCAGGTGAACATGATAGTGTGAGAGGGCAGGTGGGAATTGGACCAGATCACCAAGGTTAACACTACTAGTGTCATGTTGCTGTGAAAGGTTTCATGGGAGCTTAATTAAATGACCATCAAGAGTCAGAACCTCTGGTTAGTCTCATCAGGAGGATGGCACCCTGTGCTTCTATCGTTGTCCAGTGGCATGAAGGTTACCTAGAGACCACAGGAAATATTTCCTCACTACTGACCACACAACAAGTCTTCTAACACCAAGTGGATTCTCCCCAGAAAATCTGCCGTTCAAGTTCATGCCTGACCCTCTATGCCCTCTATGCTCTACAACAAAGCTTCCTTAGTGTCCAACAAGCTTTCTCTACCCTTAACCTTGTTCTGAACACCTTCAAAACAAAGGCCACGTGGCCTTTGGTAAGAAGAATGCCCCTCTAACCACAGGTGTGATTACTACCTCTGAGGGTTCAGAGCTTGAGGTAGTCACCTCATACAAGTACTTGGGAGTATGGCAAGACGGTACACTGTCCTTCTCTCAGCACATATCAAAGCTGCGGGCTAAAGTTAAATCTAGACTTGGTTTCCTCTATCGTAATCGCTCCTCCTCCACCCCAGCTTCCAAACTAACCCTGATTCAGATGACCATCCTACACATGCTAGATTATGGAGACATAATTTATAGATCGGCAGGTAAGAATGATCTCGAGTGGCTAGATGTTCTTTAACGCTCGGCCATCAGATTTGCCACCAATGCTCCTTATAGGACACATCACTGCACTCTATACTCCTCTGTAAACTGGTCATCTCCGTATACCCATTGCAAGACCCACTGGTTGATGTTTATTTATAAAACCTTCTTAGGCCTCACTCCCCCCTATCTGAGATACCTACTGCAGCCCTCATCCTCCACATACAACACCCGTTCTGCCAGTCACATTCTGTTAAAGGTCCCCAAAGCACACACATCCATGGGTCGCTCGTCTTTTCAGTTCACTGCAGCTAGCGACTGGAATGAGTTGCAACAAACACTCAAACTGGACAGTTGTATCTACAATTTCTTCATTCAAAGACTCAATCATGGACACTCTTACTGACAGTTGTGGCTGCTTTGCGTGATGTATTGTTGTCTCTACCTTCTTGCCCTTTGTGCTGTTGTCTGTGCCCAATAATATTTGTACCATGTTTTGTGCTGCTACAATGTTGTGTTGCTACAATGTTGTTGTCATGTTGTGTTGCTACCATGCTGTGTTATCATGTGTTGCTGCCTTGCTATGTTGTTGTCTTAGGTCTCTCTTTATGTAGTGTTGTGTTGTCTCTACTGTATTTTTTATTTTATTTTTCATCCCAGCCCCCGTCCCCGCAGGAGGCCTTTTGCCTTTTGGTAGGCCGTCATTGTAAATAAGAATTTGTTCTGAACTGACTTGTCTAGGTAAATAAAGGTTAAATATATTTTTTTTATAAAAGACCCTGCTTAGCTTCAAGAGCTAGCCAATGTTAGTACCACAGATCAGAAAATCTGAACTATATGTATTTGGCTTTAGCATTATTCTCCAACAACACAATGACATATGGAAGGTACTGTACCTCTGTAGGCACGGTGTGTCCATGCAGTAGTTCAAAACCCAGTGAGGCAAACACAATAACAGACCTTTATAGAACATTGTGGTGGGGTTAGCCTCCTGTTCATGGCTCTAAGCATCAATGGGTCTCGCTGTAAATTGACTTTACAAAAATAGGAGTACCAGTACCTTTTTTCTAGCTGAAAACTAGGAAAAGTCAAGGACGTTAATTTTCAGGGCACGTGTCCTTTTCCTCTAAATCACAAGAGGTAATGAAAGTAATACACTTAACCATATAGCCTCCTTCTGATGAAATGTTAAACCAATATCTTATCCTATGTCTTCATTGTGTCCTTTTATCTGTTTTAGTTATTACTGTAGTGCATCTTTTACCCGATATTGTATGAATTGATTCAATATTTAACCTCCATGTTAAAGAAATGTTATGGTCTGCACTACTACATCATAATATGTGCTGTGTGGTTTCCTGGAGCAACCAGATTCATAAATATTTGACATTTTAGTCATTTAGCAGATCCTCTTATCCAGAGCGACTCACAATTAGTGCATTTATATTAAGATAGCTATGGGGCGCCATGAGAGTTATTTAAGATACTTTTCAAAGAGGTAGGTTTTCAGAAGTTTTCGAAAGATGGGCTGTCGTGACTTTAGGGGGAAGCTTCTTCCACCATTGGGGTGCCAGGACAGAGAAGAGCTTTGACTGGGCTGAGCGGTGTAACGGTCGTCTTGTTTTTCCTCCTCCTCGGATGAGGAGAGGCGAGAAGGATTGGACCAAAATGCAGCGTAGGTGGAATACATGATGATTTTAATAATAATAACGAAGACGAAAATATACTTGAGCAAACTACAAAACAATAAACGAAGTCAACAGACCTGAACAAACGAACTTACATAATAACACAAAGAACGCACGAACAGGAACAGACTACATACACGAACGAAAACGAAACAGTCCCGTGTGGTGTGACATACACAGACACGGAAGACAATCACCCACAAACAAACAGTGAGAACAGCCTACCTAAATATGGTTCTCAATCAGAGGAAACGTCAAACACCTGCCTCTAATTGAGAAACATATCAGGCAACACATTAAACCCAACATAGAAACACATAACATAGAATGCCCACCCCAACTCACGCCCTGACCAACTAAACACATACAAAAACAATGGAAAACAGGTCAGGAATGTGACAAGCGGGGGCTGCATAACCGTAGGAGTGGGAGGGCCAAGAGACCAGATGTGGCGGAACGGAGTGCTTGGGTTGGGGTGTAGGCTTTGAGCGTAGCCTGAAGGTTAAGAAGGGGCCGTTGCCCTTGCTGCTCCGTAGGCAAGCACCAGGGTCTTGAAGATGATGTGAGCTTCGTCTGGAAGCCAGTGGAGTATGCGGAAGAGCGGGGTGACATGGGAGAACTTGGGAAGATCGAACACCAGGCGGCCTGCAGAATTATGGATAAATTGCAGGGGTTTGATGGCACAACCGGGGAGCCCAGCCAACAGAGAGTTGCAGTAGTGTAGATGGGAGATGACAAGTGCCTGGATTAGGACCTATGCTGCTTCCTGTGTGAGGAAATGTAACTGCCAAACGTCTCATCTTTTTCATGCAAAGTACAGGTAAATGCAAAAAATAATTGAAACACTTGAGTAAATGAAGGATACAAAGTATATTGAAAGTAGGTGCTTCCACAAAGGTTCCTGAGTTAATTTAGAAATTAACATCCCATCATGTATAAAATGCTGGGCAGGCCATTATTTTGGCTACCGTGGCTATGCCCCCATAGGATGACAATGCCCCCATCCAAAGGGCTTGAGTGGCCACTGAATGGTTAGATGAGCATGACAACGCTGTAAACCATATGCCATAGCCGTCTCAGTCACCAGATCTCATTTTTATTTGAAGCCTTTCTCTGTTTTCACTGGATAGGGAGCAATTTCCCACTATGTGCATGACCTTCACAACTTACTGTAAACCATTACATCTACATCCAGTCATTCTCACAGGATAATGAGAAATATAATAATATTAATATAATAATAAATATAATGTAAGAATATAATAACAATAAAGACTAAACCACAATAGGTTGCATCATTGTATGCAAAAAAATCACTACAGCGTGGTGCAATGAACAATCAGAATTCATAATTCCATAAAGGCATGTAAACAAAAACAAAGATTTGTATTTCAAGGACTTCTGTGATGAGAGAAAAAAAAACCTTGGAGGCATGCCCAGTCATATTAGGTATGGGAATATGAGGTTGAAAAAAAATATCACACCAGCCCTGGGTTCAAATACTATTTGAAATCATTTCACTGGGCAGTGAACCAATGGAACTGGTATTCAGGCAAGCTAAAGCAAACACGTAAAGTAAGGGCTGTATCACACCATCCTAGCTGTCATATGTCCCCATCTGTGTCCATGCCACATGGGGGATCAGACAGGGTTGCCCCACCTCCCCTGATAATCATGGGTCCCACCCTGTCGTTTGGCCTGTCCGTCTCACCTATACTCTCTTCCAGGCTCCTTGTCACCATGGTGACAGCCACAGACAGAGAGGCGGAGGTGAGTGACACGGGCGTGGAGAGGCATTGAAGGCCTTTACCTGACCTAACAGCCCACTGCTGTCACACCTCTCTGAGATAGTGAGAGGCAGAGAGAGAGTGAGAGAGAGAGAGAGAGAGTGAGGCAGAGAGAGAGAGCAACAGGGAGAGAGGCAAAGAGAGGCAGAGAAAGAAAGGGGGAGGATGAGGGAGAGAAAGCAAGGCAAAGAGGGATCCAACAGTACCACTGGGGTTCCAGGTGGCTCGACATGCTCCTGGATCAGCTTCTCAGAAAGCACAAGGTCAAGGAATTAAAAAAGAGAAAAGTGGATGAGTGGACAGAGGAGAAATGGCTACCAGAGAAATTATAGACGTCGATTGGCAGAGGGCAGATTGGCCAAAGCATTGGATTAAATGAGGCAGAAAATTAGAAAGCAATCAGATGGAAGTGTTTTTGTCCTTCTTTTAAGGACATATAGGTAGGGAGGTAGGTAGATAGGTAGGTAGGATTTTTCGCGAACCCCTAACAGTGAGACCATCCACAGAGAATTCTGGACTGACAATAAAATTCAATTAACTGCCAAACACTAAGCGTTTGCTGCCACAATGCTGCCTATTGCTGAGGACCTCTCAGAGTACCATTCTATTGACAATTAATGGTTTAAATTGACAATTTTATGGCATTCAGAGCCACTTCATTCAACTGAACAATTCCTGAGACCTTCAACTGAAATAAGCATACTGCACAAACACTGCACAGTGGGAATTTATTTCCCCATGAACAGCTATGAATTTGACTGACGCAAGTAAGCCGTTCCGAATGTCAAAAGGTGGGAAAGTGACTCACGCATCTCAAAGGGGATATTGTCTTACCCTTTATAACGATTTAAAACCCACCTCCATACCATCCCTCTTGATATCCAACCTATTGGAATCCTAATTAAACTCGGTAATTAGGATTTTTGAGAGGGTTTCACCTTTAATCCAAATTGTACGCCTCTGAATCTGAAAGTTCCTAATCCACTCATTACAATGCTTCATCAGCAGATAGCAGTAGAGGAAAATCCTAATTTCCTCACACCATTGCTATTCCTATTAAGAATCTCTTTGACGACGGAGAATGAACAGGACATTTTCACTTGGACAAATATGACCTTTCTGGCTGTTACAAGCTTCATGTGATTCTACGGACATTCTACCAATGCGTCACATGTATTCTTTACATTCAACAGGCTTCCCTAAAGAATAAGAGGATCACATTTCTGTCTAAATGTTAAATTCATTCATCAATAATACAATGAAAGAGTGTTTTAAACAAAGAAACAAATTCTTGATTGTTAGTGTTGCATAAGCACGAGTCCTTCATTCTCTTATTATGAAAGCTCCACTGCATGGATGGTGAGTGGTGGACCCGTCTGGGTCAGTGAGTGCATAGATTGGGGTCACTGTTCCACACACTGGCTGTAGTGAAAAAAGCAATACCCACACACTAGGTCAGCCTCTTCTATTCAGTGTGGGTGGTTTTGATCAAATTGAAAATGATTCCATTCAAATATTATTTTCAGATAGCTCAGAATGTGCAGCTGACCTGTCCTTCAGATAGATGACTCATATAGGCAAAATATTACAAGTGTCAAAAGGTCCAAAGGTCAGTGTAATTGAGTTAAAAAATTAGTTGAGTTTAACTTAATTTTGCTCACTTAATGTCTCAATTAAATCATACAGTTGAAGTCAGAAGTTTACATACACCTTAGCCAAACACATTTAAAGTCAGTTCTTCACAATTCCTGACATTTAATCCCAGTAAAAATTCCCTGTTTTAGGTCAGTTAGGATCACCACCTGATTTTAAGAATGTGAATTGTCAGAATAATAGTAGAGAGAATGATTTATTTCAGCTTTTATTTATTTCTTCACATTCCCAGTGGGTCAGAAGTTTACATACACTCAATTAGTATTTGGTAGCATTGCCTAAAAATTGTTTAACTTGGGTCAAACGTTTCGGGTAGCCTTCCACAAGCTTCCCACAATAAGTTGGGTGAATTTTGGCCCATTCCTCCTGACAGAACTGGTGTAACTGACTCAGGTTTGTAGGCCTCCTTGCTCACACACTTTTTCACTTCTCCCCATACATTTTCTATGGGATTGAGGTCAGAGCTTTGTGATGGCCACTCCAATATCTTGACTTTGCTGTCCTTAAGCCATTTTGCTACAACTTTGGAAGTATGCTTGGGGTCGTTGTCCATTTGGAAGACCCATTTGCGACCAAGCATTAACTTCCTGATTGATGTCTTGAGATGTTGCTTCAATATGTCTACATAATTTTCCTCCCTCATGATGCGATCTATTTTGTGAAGTGCACCAGTCCCTCCTGCAGCAAAGCACAACATGATGCTGCCACCCCCGTGCTTCACGGTTGGGATGGTGTTCTTCGGATTGCAAGCCTCCCACTTTTTCCTCCAAACATAACGATGGTCATTATGGCCAAACAGTTATATTTTTGTTTCATCAGACCAGAGGACATTTCTCCAAAAAGTATGATCTTTGTCCCCATGTGCAGTTGCAAACCGTAGTCTGGCTTTTTTATGGCGGTTTTGGAGCAGTGGCTTCTTCCTTGCTGAGCGGCCTTTCAGGTTATGCCGATATAGGACTTGTTTTACTGTGGATATAGATACTTTTGTACCTGTTTCCTCCAGCATCTTCACAAGGTCCTTTGATGTTGTTCTGGGATTGATTTGCACTTTTTACACCAAAGTAAGTTCATCTCTAGGAGACAGAATGCGTCTCCTTCCTGAGTGGTGTGACGGCTATGTCGTCCCATGGTGTTTATCCTTGCGTACTATTGTTTGTTCAGATGAACGTGGTACCTTCAGCGTTTGGAAATTGCTCCCAAGGATGAACCAGACTTGTGGATGTCTACAATTGTTTTCCGAGGACTTGGCTGATTTCTTTAGATTTTCCCATGATGTTTTTTTTTTTTTTTTTTTTTTTTTTTTTTTACCGTTATTTTACCAGGTAAGTTGACTGAGAACACGTTCTCATTTGCAGCAACGACCTGGGGAATAGTTACAGGGGAGAGGAGGGGATGAATGAGCCAATTGTAAACTGGGGATTGTCAAGCAAAGAGGCACTGAGTTTGAAGGTAGGCCTTGAAATACATCCACAGGTACACCTCCAATTGACTGAAATGATGTCAATTAGCTTATCAGAAGCTTCTAAAGCCATGACATAATTTTCTGGAATTTTCCAAGCTGTTTAAAGGCACATTCAACTTTGTGTATGTAAACTTCCGACCCACTGGAATTGTGATACAGTGAGTTATAAGTGAAATAATCTGTCTGTAAACAATTGTTGGAAAAATTACTTGTGTCATGCACAAAGTAAATGACCTAACCGACTTGCCAAAACTATAGTTTGTTAACTAGACATTTGTGGAGTGGTTGAAAAACAAGTTTTAATGACTCCAACCTAAGTGTATGTAAACTTCCGACTTCAACTGTATGTTTTTACATATTGTTTTATGTATTCTTTATTGAAGTGATAACAGTTGGGTTCATGGGTGCTGTAACAAAGATGCCTGGAGTCAGGAAGCTTGTGCAGTCGGTGAGTTTAATAAGAACAAACATAGAGTAGATACAGGAACAAGAGCAGCGTCTGACCATAACACAGAAACAATAATTCCTGATAGGTGACAACAGAGTGCCAGATAAAGGTGGAGTAATCAGGGAAGTGATAAAGTCCAGGTGTGCGTAATGAAGGTTGCCAGGTGTGCGTAATGATGGGTTGCCAGGACAGGTGGTTAGTGGACCGGCGACGTTGAGCACCAGAGGGAGGGACCATTGCTCCCCATCCAGTGAAAACAGAGAAAGGCCTCAAATAAAATTGAGATCTGGTGACTGAGACGGCCATGGCATATAGTTTACATCGTTTTCATGCTCCAGCCTCATGACGACGCCGTCCAGGAGGACTGTCCTTAGGGTGAGGAGTGGGCCAGTCTGGACGACAAAGACGGAAATCTCGGATGATGTTGGGATCTAGAATGTTGTCCACCGGAACTCAACACCGCTCCTCTGGACCGTACCCCTCCCAGTCCACCAGGTACTGGAGCCGACCTTTACGACATCTGGAGTACAGGAGGGTTCTGAAAGCGTAGGCGGGACCTCCCTCAATGTCCAAGGGAGGCGGAGGGGTGTCGTGGTGGACGGCATCAGCCAGGGGACCAGGAACCATCGGCCTGAGGAGGGAAACATGAAAAGAGGGTAAGATCAGGTAGTTATTGGGAAGCTGTAATCTGTCATTTCTTATTGACCCACCGGAGGACTTTGAATGGCCCGACAAACCAGAGGCTCAGCTTCCGGCAGGGCAGGCGGAGAGGGAGGTACCTGGTGGAAAGCCAGACGCAATCACCAGGATGGAAACCGGTGCCTCACTGCGGGGGCGGTCCGCCTGCTCCACTCGTCCACCGCAGGGGCTTCGGTCTGGCTCGGGGCCCGTGAGGCCAGGGGAGGCTGGTACCCCAGGAAACACTGGAAGAGAGACAACCCTGTGGAATAGGGACAAAGTGAGTTCTGGGCGTACTCCGCCTAGGGAAGAAACCGGGCCCACTCCCTCTGCCGGTCCTGACAGTGACTCCTCAGGATCCTCCCCAGCTCCTGGTTGGTCCTTACCACCTGCCCATTGGACTGAGGCCAGTACCCAGATGACCATGACCCCCAGCTTCTCCATGAAGGCTCTTCATACTCACGACGGTCCTCCGGAAGGCAATCGTGCCGGAAGACCTGCTGGAACAGTTCCTCAGCAACATGGAGAGCGGTAGGGAGACCAGAGAGAGATAAAATGGCAGGATTTGGAGAATCTGTCCACAACAACCATAACAGTGGTGAAACCATCAGACGGGAAGATCAGTAACAAAATCTATAGGCAGATGGGACCGCTGAGGCACGGGTGGGGAAGGAGTTTCCCTGCTTGAGCATGCTGGGGAGACTTGGTTTGAGAACATACGGATCAGGAGTTGACGTAGCATGCTACGTCCTGTGCCAAGGTGGGCCACCACTACTTAACAGAGATAGATTGAGTGGTGCGGGTGATACCTGGGTGACCAGTGTCAAGGGATGTGTGCGCCCAGGTCAATGGCCTAACCCTTACCTCCATGTAGGTGTGCTCCGGAGGACACGTAGCAGGCGCGGGTTCCCTCTCCAGAGCCTGGCAGATGTCCACGTCTATGTACCAAAGCATGGGGGAAATGATTCGGGAGGGCGGTATGATGGGCACCCTCAGGACTGGAACTTCTCCCGACAGGGCATTGGCATTGGGTGGTATGACATGGTGAAGTTGAATCTAGTAAAGAAAAGGGTCCACCTTGCTTGGCGCGGGTTCAGCCGCCTCGCTATCCGTATGTACTCCAGGTTCCGATGGTCGGTGAGGATGGGAAACGGGTCCGTGGTGCCCTCCAGCCACTGTCTCCACTCCTTTAATGCCAAATTCACCGCCAGGAGCTCCCGCTCACCGACGTCATAGTTCCTTTCTGAAGGAGACATTTTTTTTAGAGTAGTATGCACATGGATACAATTTTTGTGATTTAACTTGACGTTGTGACAGGACGGCCCCTACGCCCACTTCTGAGGTGTCCACCTCCACCATGAAGGACAGCATAGGATCTGGGTGTTTCAACAATGGGCAGAGGTGAAACGCCCCTTCAGTAGGCAGAAGGCTGCAGGATTCCACTCCAACTTACGGGGTCCACCTTTGAGAAAAGATGTGAGAGGAGAGGCAATAGAGCTGAAGTTCCTAATAAAGCGGCGGTAGAAGTTGGCAAACCCCAAAAAACATTGTAGTCCCTTTATGGTGGTTGGGACTGGCCATGACCTGACTGCGTCTACCTTCCTCTCCTCCATAACCACTCCCTGCGGGCTGATCCGATATCCAAAGAAGGAGACGTAGGCCTGATGGAACTGGCACTTCTCTGCTTTGACATACAGATGATTCTCCAGGAGGCGTTCCAGGAGTACCCGGATGTGGGCAATGTGGTCCTCTAAGGTGGCCGAGAAGATCAGGATATCGTCAATATACACGACCACCTGATGCCCAAGCATGTCCTGAAACAACCCGTTCACGGATGCCGGGAACACCGATGGAGCATTGGCTAATCCATAAGGCATCACCAAGTACTCGTAGTGCCCAGACATCGTGCTGAAGGCCGTCTTCCATTCATTCCCCTCCCGGATGCGGATCAAATTGTAGGCACTCCACAGGTCCAGCTTAGTTTTAAAAAAATGGGCCCCGTGGAGCTGTTCAATGTCGGCCGGCACCAACAGGAGGGGGTAGCGGAGCTTGGTGGTGATGTTATTAAGAGCTCTGTAGTCAATACATGGACGAAGACACCCTCCTTCTTGGCCACGCAGAAGAAACCTGCCGATGCAGGGGAGATGGATGGGCTGATGAAACCCTGTTGGAGAGCCTCCTGGATGTACTCCTTCATAGCCTTTGTTTCAGCCACCGATAGGGGGTAGATGCGGCTGCGTAGAGGCTCAGAGTCTGTTAGCAGGTCAGTTACACAGTCCCAGGGGCAATGAGGAGGGAGACAGGTGGAGCGGGTCTTGAAGAAAACCTCCTTGAGATCATGGTAAACCTCCGGAATGTCCACCGGCATGGCAACCACAGGACTCTCAACCGACGTGGAACCACAGGGTAAGGGAAAACAGGTCTTCCAACATCCGGATGCCCAGGCCGTGATCTCCATCCTCGACCAGAAGGTGATGGGGTCATGGCATTGGAGCCACAGGAGGCCAAGGATGACTTTGTGTACGGGTGCCTGGATGATGAGGAAGGGAAGGTTTTCTTGGTGCAGGGGTACCACAGTAATGGTGAGTGGTGCTGTGATGTGTGTGATAGGCCCAGATCCCAGTGGTCGGTTATCCAGCGCTTGAACTGGTAACAGAGAGGAGAGCGGGTATGATGTTATGTTCAGGGAGGAGGCAAGGGCCTGGTCAATAAAATTCCAAGCGGCAACGGAGTCCACTAGAGCTGTAGAAACAACACATGAAGGACAGACAGCTAGTGAAATTGGTACAAAAAAGGGTTTGGTGGAGAGTGATGATGAAATACTCACGCCTACCCCAGGAGACGGATGATCACGGGCCGTCCCTCTGCTCTAGTGGCTTCCGTGTTGGTACGAAGTGGACACTGTTGAAGCTGGTGCCCTTCCTGACCACAATAAGGACAGAGCCCCATCTGTCTCCGACTGCGTCGCTCAGCCGCGGGGAGGCGTGTGGCCTCTACCTCCTTGGGTTCAGGCTGTGACTCAGATCTGTAAACAAAGCAGGGAGAGAGGCGATGGGAGTGCAGATGCTCCCAAAGGAGGTTATCCAGACGGATGGCCATCGCAATGAGTGTGTCGAATGAGAGGGTGTTGTCTCGGCATGCCTACTCTGTCTGGACCTCCTCGCACAGTCCTCTTCTGAATAAGGTGCAGAGTGCTGACTCTTTCCATCCACTGGATGCTGCCACTGTATGGAAGGTGAGACCATACTCCGCAGCGGTCTGGTCCTCCTGCCGCAGTCGGAATAGGGGCTCACCCCCCTCTCTGCCCTCCGGTAGATGATCGAAGACTCCTCTGAACAGAGCCATGAACCTCCCATAGGAACCCACGTCCTCCAGATGGCTGTAGCCCACTCCAATGCCCGCCTGGTCAGCAACCTTGGACCTCTCGTTGGTGCGGGGCTCCCGTTTGATGAGCAAAATAGGGGGAGCACAGGAGGAGGACGCCACGGCATTTGGATGGAATCCGGTCATATTTGAGGGACAATGGGCTGGGGTGCTGGCTCGCTGGGTCGACTCATGATAGAAGATCCTCCGCTCGTAGGAGGTGATGCCCCTTGAGGAAGATCTAGATGTTGAAGAACACGGAGGACCTCATCCATAGCCGTCCCCAGTTGCGCCCACTGGTCGTGGCGTGTTGAAGTAGGTCTCCCTGTTTGCCGACCATCTGGGAGATGTTTCGGTTGGCTGCTGCTTCCATTCTGTGAGGCATCATTCTGTAATGAAGACACCGGGAGTCCAGGAAGCAGGTGCAGTCGGTGAGTTTAATAAGAACAAACATAGAGTGGACACAGGAACAAGAGTAACGTCTGAACATAACACACAAACAATAATGCCTGATGGGTGACAACAATGGAGTGCTAGATAAAGGGGGACTTAATTAGTTCAGTCGAAGACAACACCTACTACATGTTCCAATTGTGCACGTTGGAAATCAGTGTTAAAACTATCCCAGCAATGTGCATCATGAATAAATACTTGCTGAAGACTTCTTTAAGAGTGCAACGTCTTTTCTTCAAGCCATGAAACAAAGAAGAGACCGCATTATGGATTAACTCAAAATTGGCACAGACTTAAAAAGAAAATGAAAAGAAAAGTCTGAAATGTCAATAGAAATTCCATTTAAGTCTGGTATGACATTCAGGGCAATGAGCTATCAGGAAAAAGATGTTTCAAGAGAAAAAAAGAACAAAAAATAAAAGAAAAAAAGCCTTCTTTACCTTCTAATCACAGTCTGCAAATGACTTCATCCTGTCTCGCCCCTCCATATCAATCTCATTCCCCCTTGTATTATGTCTCTGTTTCTCTTGGACAATGAGTCCTGTCATTCTGCCAATCAAGCCGTGCATTGGTATTACGATAGGTACCTTTTATTTTTAATGGATCCCATCAAGCGCCAGAAGACTCTGACAAATAAAACATTTAAAACCCAGCCACTCTTTTCAGACCATGGCATCAGTCTATTCATATCATTTGAACAATGAAGTCTGAGTTGATCTGTTAATGTTATTAGCGTAGAAAGTCATAACAGCAATTAAAATAATTGAAGGCTGATATCTTCCCTTTGCGATATGTTCTACAAAATGATACCTGATCTGTGGTCTTGATCTGTTGAATGTACTTTAAATTAAACATAACTTCTAAGGCTTAATGAAGACTTCTTAAATCCTTTATGTGATAACCTAACCCTATATTTTTTTATTTAACTACGCAAGTCAGTTAAGATCAAATTCTTATTTACAACCCGAACGACGCTGGGCCAATTGTGCTCCACCCTATGGGACTCCAAATCACAGCCGGATGTGATACAGCCTCGATTCTAGTGGCCGGAGACTTTAATGCAGGGAAACTTAAATCAGCTCTACCAAATCTCTATCAACATGTTAAATGTGCAACCAGAGGGAAAAAAATTCTAGATCACCTGTACTCCACACACAGAGACGCGTACAAAGCTCTCCCTCGCCCTCCATTTGGTAAATCTCACCACAACTCTGTCCTCCTGATTCCAGCTTACAAGCAAAAATTAAAGCAGGAAGCACCAGTGACTCGGTCTATAAAAATATGGTCAGATGAAGCAGATGCTAAACTACAGGACTGCTTTGCTATCACAGACTTGAACATGTTACGCGATTCTTCCGATGACATTGAGGAATACACCACTTCAGTCACTGGCTTTATCAATAAGTGCATTGAGGACGTCGTCCCCACAGTGACTGTACGTACATACCCCAACCAGAAGCCATGGATTACAGGCAACATTCACACTGAGCTAAAGGGTAGAGCTGCCGCTTTCAAGGTGCGGGACTCAAACCCGGAAGCTTACAAGAAATCCTGCTATGCCCTGCGACAAACCATCAAACAGGCAAAGCGTCAATACAGGGCTAAGATTGAATCATACTACACCGGCTCCGACTCTCGTCGGATGTAGCAGGGCTTGCAAACTATTACAGCATCAGCTGTTCCGGACGACTGTGTGATCACGCTCTCCGTAGTCGACGTGAGTAAGACCTTTAAACAGGTCAACATACACAAGGCTGCGGGGCCAGACGGATTACCAGGACGTGTGCTCCGGGCATGTGCTGACCAACTTGCAGGTGTCTTCACTGACATTTTCAACATGTCCCTGATTGAGTCTGTAATACCAACATGCTTCAAGCAGACCACCATAGTCCCTGTGCCCAAGAACACAAAGGCAACCTTCCTAAATGACTACAGACCCGTAGCACTCACGTCCGTAGCCATGAAGTGCTTTGAAAGGCTGGTAATGGCTCACATCAACAGCAATATCCCAGAAACCCTAGACCCACTCCAATTTGCATACCGCCCAAACAGATCCACAGATGATGCAATCTCTATTGCACTCCACACTGTCCTTTCCCACCTGGACAAAAGGAACATCTATGTGAGAATGCTGTTCATTGACTACAGCTCAGCGTTCAACACCATAGTACCCTCAAAGCTCATCACCAAGCTAAGGGACCTGGGACTAAACACCTCCCTCTGCAACTGGATCCTGGACTTCCTGACAGGCCGCCCCCAAGTGGTGAGGGTAGGTATCAACACATCTGCCACGCTGATCCTCAACACTGGAGCTCCCTAGGGGTGCGTGCTCAGTCCCCTCCTGTACTCCCTGTTCACACACGACTGCATGGCCAGGCACAACTCCAACACCATCATTAAGTTTGCTGACGACACAACAGTCTGATCACCGACAACGACAAGACAGCCTATAGGGAGGAGATCAGAGACCTGGCCGGGTGGTGCCAGAATAACAACCTATCCCTCAACGTAACCAAGACTAAGGAGATGATTGTGGACTACAAGAAAAGGAGCACCGAGCACATCCCCATTCTCATCGACGGGGCTGTAGTGGAGCAGGTTGAGAGCTTCAAATTCCTTGGTGTCCACATCAACAACAAACTAGATTGGTCCAAACACACCAAGACAGTCGTGAAGAGGGCACGACAAAGCCTATTCCACCCTCAGGAAACTAAAAAGATTTGGCATGGGTCCTGAGATCCTCAAAAGGTTCTACAGCTGCAACATCGAGAGCATCCTGACCGGTTACATCACTGCCTGGTACGGCAATTGCTCGGCCTCCGACCGCAAGGCACTTCAGAGGGTAGTGCGTACGGCCCAGTACATCACTGGGGCAAAGCTGCCTGCCATCCAGGACCTCTACACCAGGCGGTGTCAGAGGAAGGCCCTAAAAATTGTTAAAGACCCCAGCCACCCCAGTCATAGACTGTTCTCTCTACTACCGCATGGCAAGCGGTACCGGAGTGCCAAGTCTAGGACAAAAAGGTTTCTTAACAGTTTTTACCCCCAAGCCATAAGACTCCTGAACCGGTAACCAAATGGTTACCCGGACTATTTGCATTGTGTGCCCCCCCAATCCCTCTTTTACACTGCTGCGACTCTCTGTTCATCATATATGCATAGTCACTTTAACCACATACTACCTCAATAAGCCTGACTAACAGGTGTCTGCATATAGCCTTGCTACTCTTTTTCCAATGTCTTTTTACTGTTGTTTTATTTCTTTACACACACACACACACACACACACACACACACACACACACACACACACACACACACACACACACACACACACACACACACACACACACACACACACACACACACACACACACACACACACACACACACACACACACACACACCTTTTTCCCCCAGCACCATTGGTTAGAGCCTGTAAGTAAGCATTTCACTGTAAGGTCTACACCTGTTGTATTCGGCGCACGTGACAAATACACTTTGATTTGATTTGATTCGAACCATAGACTGTAGTGACGCCTCGTGCACTGAGATGCAGTGCCTTAGACCGCCGCTCCACTCGGGAGCCCCCATATATGTGGTCAGCCAGGTAAACAATTAATCTAAATGTCAGGTTACTACATTTATAAGGTACACTGAGTTTTGTACACTGAGTGTACAAAACCTTAGAATAATTTTTAAAAATCCCCAGAAATATCTGTCAGTTTAAACTAGAGATATCTGTCTCAATCCGCCTATGTAACACTTCTGCATTTGCGGTGAAAGGTGACAGAGCTAGAGTGGTGTTTGTCAGACCATGAGACATCACGAAATTGGTCTTCTCACAAAATCGTCTGTAGCGTCTGAATGGTTTGGCCTACAAACTATGTCCACTCTATGGAAAGATGAGACTCTCACAAACACGATGGTGTTTTCCGTTTTGCTCTGCAAGTGTCAGGAGACTCTATGGTTGTTTAGCTCTATGGGCCTCACAAGACTCGTCTGAAGGTCCCCTATACCAGTTGAAAATATTCATGTAAGCATACATGGAGACTGTATAATGCCAAAAATATGGGGTTAAATACATGTAAAAAATATATGTTTCCTGATCTTATTATATCTCTCAGATATAGGAGAGACACACTATTTGTTGTTCCATGTAGTGAATCTGTTATTCAATGTGTTTGTATGGGCTTTCTTCATCAAATATTTTTTTTAATACTGTACCAGTCAAAAGTTTGGACACACCTACTCATTCCAGGGTTTTCTTTATTTTGACTATTTTCTACATTGTAGAATAATATTGAAGACAACAAAACTATGAAATAACAAATATTGTGTGTTGGTACTGTATACTATTTCAAGGGGTCTAAAAATTCTAAATCAAATAGCTAAATGATCCTTGGTATGACCTTCTTTAAATAATTCCATATAGCTTAGTGGAACCCCCCCCCCCCCCCCCCCCCCCCCCCCCCCCCTGGCTGGGCTTGGACTCTGATGGGTTAACAGGTGACATCAATAAGAGATGATAGCTTTCAGCTGGATTCACCTGGCCTACGTCATGGAAAATCATGTGTTCCTAATGTTTTGTACACTCAGTGTAGGTGATATGTCATTCATAAGCAGATGGCATGCTCCTGTATATAAAGAGAGGTTAAAAAAAGCCAGCTGTAAGGCTATTTTATAACACTCTTTATGCAGTATGACTTCACAAATAAATTATTTGTGAAGCATCTATGCACGGCTATAAACTTGAATACTTAATGAATGCTCTATTCAGTCATTAAAGTTTGTAAATTGGTGTCAGTGGCACATACTAATCAAATCAAATGTATTTATATAGCCCTTCTTACATCAGCTGATATCTCAAAGTGCTGTACAGAAACCCAGCCTAAAACCCCAAACAGCAAGCAATGCAGGTGTAGAAGCACTATCTACCTACTAGCTTGTTACAATGTACTTACATGTAGTTACTCTAGTAACTTGCAATTTACTAGGAACTCTAGTAAGTCATCTTCATAAGATCCTTTGTTATTTGATCATAATAATAATCATCATTCTGTCTATGAACTCCATCTTGTACGAAGATCAATTGGAAAATGTGAAAACAATACAAAAAAGAGAGGATTTGATTAGTTGCAAGCCTACAGGCTGAGCTTCATAAGCACTGAGTCACATCCTTGCTTCAGTTCAGCGAAGATTCCTTTCTTACCTTGAGAGAGTGCAGATCGTAGCCTGGAGACATCTGAAGGTACCTACGAAGTATTCTGACAGTACAGGATGAAAAAGAGAAGGAGCAGGGGAAGGGAGAGAAAAAAGACTTTGGTGAAGAGGTGGGAGATAATTGCTGCCATGGGTACAGATGGCCAGTGTGTCTGTGTGTTCCAGTCTGCACTTCTGCACAGTCCATTTCACTCTGCTCACTGTTTGCCCCAGCACAAAGACGTGATTTGCTCTTTTGAAAAGGAACTTTAGGAATGACTGAAATAGGATTGTCCATTGGGTCACTGTCCATCACTGCTGCTAATCAGACCCAAGTATTGCCATGGTGACTACCGCTGCAATGGTAGGTAACAAAGGAATAAGTTGGATAAGTTTTAAGGGATAGTTAACCCAACTTACAAATGTATGTGTCTGCTTTCACAGTAAGCAAACAAAATAGCTATTTGGTCATTTTTGTGAACCATTCCTTTTAAGATAAAAAAAACAGTAACACTTTATTTAGATAGTCCCAACTAGATGGTTTGTAGATGTTCAATAGATGTTCAATAACTGTTAACCACATTTAAATGAACTATCCACTAATATTAATCCTGGCCCTAATCCTAACCCTAACCTTAACCCTTATCCTAACCCTAAACGTAAACTTAAACTTAACCCTAGCTCTAACCCTTACCTTAAAGGGATACTTTGGGATTTTGGCAATGAGGCCCTTGATCTACTTCCCCAGGGTCAGATAACTCATGGATACCATTTTTATGGTAGTTTCGTGAGCCAATGTTAACCAGCATTAGCGCAATGACTGGAAGTCTATGCTAGCTGGCAATTGCGTACTACTGCTAGTTAGCAACTTGTTTAACATAAGAGAAGCTTCCATTAAAGAAAACCCTCTGAGTTCTATAAGATAGATTGCTCTGAATCCATGACATGGCAGAAGTTGAAAAGCCTTAATACATGTTTTCTCAACAACAGGTTATGGTCAATAATATCAAAGACTGCACTGAAATCGAACAGTACAGCTTCCACAATCTTCTTATTATCAATTTCTTTCAACCAATCATCAGTAATTTGTGTCAGTTCAGTACATGTTGAGTGCCCTTCTCTATAAGCATGTTATAGATTTGTTGTTAATTTGTTTACAGAGAAATAGCATTGTATTTAGTCAAACACACTTACATCCAACAGTTTGCTAAGAGCTGGCAGCAAGTTGATACTGTAGTCTGCTGGTAGAACCAGTAAAGGCTGCTTTACCACTCTTGGGTAGAGGAATGACTTTGTCTTGACTCCAGGCCTGAGGACAAACACTTTCCTCTATGCTTAGATTAAATATATGACAGATAGGAGTGGCTATAGAGTCAGCTAATATCCTCAGTAGCTTTCCTGTCAGGCGGTGGGTGTAGCTGGTGCATGAAGTCAGGCGGTGGGTGTAGCTGGTGCATGAAGTCAGGCGGTGGGTGTAGCTGGTGCATGAAGTCAGGCGGTGGGTGTAGCTGGTGCATGAAGTCAGGCGGTGGGTGTAGCTGGTGCATGAAGTCAGACGGTGGGTGTAGCTGGTGCATGAAGTCAGGCGGTGGGTGTAGCTGGTGTATGAAGTCAGGCGGTGGGTGTAGCTGGTGCATGAAGTCAGGCGGTGGGTGTAGCTGGTGCATGAAGTCAGGCGGTGGGTGTAGCTGGTGCATGAAGTCAGGCGGTGGGTGTAGCTGGTGCATGAAGTCAGGCGGTGGGTGTAGCTGGTGCATGAAGTCAGGCGGTGGGTGTAGCTGGTGCATGAAGTCAGGCGGTGGGTGTAGCTGGTGCATGAAGTCAGGCGGTGGGTGTAGCTGGTGCATGAAGTCAGGCGGTGGGTGTAGCTGGTGCATGAAGTCAGGCGGTGGGTGTAGCTGGTGCATGAAGTCAGGCGGTGGGTGTAGCTGGTGCATGAAGTCAGGCGGTGGGTGTAGCTGGTGCATGAAGTCAGGCGGTGGGTGTAGCTGGTGCATGAAGTCAGGCGCAGGAGAGCAGAGATGAGTGAACAACGCACTTTACTTAAGAAAATAGCACAAGTAACAGTACCAAAGTGAGAACAATAACGGTTGTCACAAAACACAGGTGAAAACAGCACCCGGACAAAACCAGCAGGAAACGTACCGACCTGAACAATAAACAATCACACACAAAGACATGGGGGAAACAGAGGGTTAAATACATGACCAGTAATTGGGAAATGAAAACCCGGTGTGTGGGAAACAAAGACAAAACCAATGGAAAATTAAAAGTGGATCGGCAATGGCTAGAAGACCGGCGACGTCGACCGCCAAGCGCCGCCCGAAGAAGGAGAGGAACCGACTTCGGCGGAAGTCGTGACATTTCCATCTAAATTGTCAATGCCAGGAGGTTTGTCATTATTGATCGATATCAATCATTTTTTCACCTCTCCCACACTTCATAAAATTCTAACTTACAATGCTTTTCTTTCTTTCATTATTTATTTATTTATTTGCGAATTAAGTCATCATTAAAATGATTGGCAACACCAAATTGTTTTGTGATAAATTAGCCATCTGATTCAATGAAAGATCGAGTTGAATTAGTCTTTCTGCCCATACTTTCATTTAAAGTACTCCAAAGTTTTTTTCATCATTGATCTTGGCTTCATAATACGGGCTCTTCTTCTTTTTGTTGAGTTTAGTCACATACTTTCTCAATTTACAGTAAGTCAGCCAGTCAGATGTGCAGAAAGACTTATTAGCCACTCCTTTTGCCCCATCTATTTCAAACATACAGGTTTTCAATTCCTCCTCAAACCATTGAGCCTTAACAGTTTTTTACAGGTGCATGTTTATCAATAATTATCAATAATAATTTCAAGCTCACAGCAAAATATTTTGTATGATCTGTTATACACTATTTTAGGCCCAGCATTTGGAACTTTGACTTTCCTGGATATATTTTGATCACTGCATCTGGATACAGCTGTAGAGTATTACTATAATGTGATCAATGCATGTGGATTATCTTGTTTCCATAGTGTTTGTAAACACCCTGGTAGGTTGATTAATAACCTGAACTAGATTACAGGCCCTGGTTACAGTGAAAATCTTCTTCTTGAGCGGATGAAAACCAGTCAATATTCAGGTCCGCAAGAAAGTAGACCTCCGTGTTTACATCACATACAGTATCAAGCATTTCACACACATTAGTTAGATACTGACTGTTCTTGGTGGCCTATATCAACACCCCAAAAGAATGGGCTTTAGATGAGGCAGGTGAACCTGCAACCACAACACTTCAATAACACTTGACATGAGATCTTATCTAAGCATTCCTGTCTCTTCTATAGATGTTATATCATTGCAGTTCTACTGCTGTATCATCAAAGGAATTACAGTATCTAAATTAGTCTCAGAAATGGCTAATATTTGAATGTTATTTGATGTTAGCAAGTTATTGATTTCATTTCTAAGGCTACATATATTATTAAGGGCTATTTTCAGCTCTTTCCTGGGTAGCTTATCAGAGATAGACATAATGTGGAAAATGGCAAACAAAGCAAGAGAAAAAAAACATTCAGTGTGTAAGTGTGTGTGTGTGTGCTACGGGGATGAAGCTACGAACCCATAGGCCTGGCTCTCTCATCCTTTCCAGGTTTTTGGGAGGAAGGGTGGAAAACGAGTCTGTCGTAGTGGATGTAAGCAATGTCCCCATGCGCTCTGGCAGCTTTCATGGCTGGGATAAGTTCTTTCTTCTTCTGGCGCACAGCTTCGGGATAGTCCTCGTTGAGGAAGATGGACGTTCCTCTCAAATTATTGTCTCTTTCCAGAACAGCAACCTTGTCCTTGAAGATCAGGAACTTGACCACTATCGGCCTATGCCTGTCACCTGGGCCGGTGGGGGGTTTTCCAGTCCTGTGGGCGCGCTACACCTCAATCTTCCTGTGGTCCATCTTCAGTTTCATAAAGATAATTTCCCTCACTATGTCCTCAGACTCCATCCAGGTCTCATGTGTAGATTCTGCAATTCCATCCAAAACATTATTATTCCTGTAACACCTGTCTTGTGCTCGTCTCCACACCCACCAGGTGTCTCCTATTTCCCTATTATCCCCTGTGTATTTATACCTGCATTTTCTGTCTGTCTGTTGCCAGTTCATCTTGTTTTGTGTTACCAGCGTGTATCCCATTTCTCCAGTTCTCTGGTTCTTGTTTTCTATTCTTCCCGGTTCCAACCATTCTGCCTGCCCTGACCCTGAGCCTGTCCCTTTTTGACTCTGCCTTGGACTACGAACCTCTGACTGCCCCTTTAATATAATAAATATTCTGAGAACCGAACCATCCGCCTCCTGTGTCTGCATCTGTGTCATATCCGGGGTCATGATAATGCGAACTGGCCATGACTGACCCAGCAGACTCGGACCAGCTCGCAAAGCTGTCTGCCTGCAAGGAGCCACCATTGGAAGACATGAGGAGCTACATCAGAACCTTATGGAAGGACTCCATACCTGGGCAGAATGCCATGACCAGGGTTTCAACTCATTACTGGAGCAATTCTGCGTACCTCCTGGACGCTCAGTAACCCTACTATCAGCGGTGCTTTACCCCAGCCTACCCCTGCTTCCCAAGAACCTGGCTTACAGGGCATTTGGCTCCCAGTGCTCCCTCATCTTTGAGCTGCAACCCTCTTTGTTTCCTTCAGATCGTTCGAAGATAGTGTATCTTATAATGCTATGGCGGTGTGGGAGCAACAATCTGCTGTTTGCTTTCCTCAGGATGATTTTGTAGCAGAGGTGAGGAAGGGGTTTGATTCTCCGGTGTCTGGGAGAGAGTCGGCTTGGAAGCTACTTCAACTACATCAAGACTTCCCATAGTGTGGCAGATTACGCGGTAGACTTTCGCACGTTGATTGCGAAGAGGGCCTGGAACTCGGAGTCCCTAGTCGACACCTTCCTTCATGGATTATCGGAGGCAATTAAAGACGAGCTCGCAGCTCGGGAGTTACCCATGGACCTTGACTCCTTCATAGCCTTGACCATAAGAATCGATGGGCGCCTACGGGAATGCAAGAGGGAGAGGTGGTCTGTTCTTGGCCACACTCACTCGTCCACGGTTTCTCCCTTACCTCTGAAGAACCCCGGAAGTCCCCAATGCCTGCATTCCCGAGAGAATCAGAAGTCACCTGAGTTCCCTCGGAAATCATCGGGGACTGGCGACTCATCTCCTCCAGAGCCCATAAAGCTGGGCAGGTCTAGATTGTCTCATAGTGAATGTTTACGCTGAGCTCTAACAGTTGCCTGTATTGTGGTACTACAGGACATTATATATCCACCTGTCCAGTAGAAGACCAGGCTCATCAGTAGGTACGGGTACGCTGGTGGGCCATACTGGGAGGTTCCAAACTCCTATTACTCGTACTCCTCTTCATGCTATCCTGCTGGTCTCCACCGGTCTAAATCTCTCTGGGTGCTCATTGACTCTGGAGCTGACGAGAGCTTCATGGACGATGCCCTGGTATCTGAGCTGGGTATCTCCACACAACCCCTCTCTATTCCCATGGACACCAGAGCATTGGACGGACACTCCATTGGCAGGGTCACTCACAGTACGGTTCCCATTAACCTGCGAGTGTCGGGCAATCACAGTGAGTCAATACAGTTTCTACTAATTGACTTTCCTCAAGTTCCTGTGGTTTTGGGATTTTCATGGCTCCAGAGGCACAACCCCCTGATCGACTGAAAAGACCCTGACTGCAGTGTGCAGTTCGGGGCCGGGCTCAATGTGGGAGGAGTCAAACGCATTTAACACGAACCCTTCCTGTCTCTTTCAAGGTCACCCAAGTTGAGGTTCACGTCGAAGGTATCAACGTCAACGAAAGCGAATCTTAATCGTACCTAACCTACATGGATAAAAATATAAACCATGGAAGTAAGTGAGACTGTCACTATGCATAATGTACTTTGTAATATTCATGTTATACTAGTGCAGTGGTATATTTTTATATCACCAACTACCGCACTGATGTTTGCATAGCGTTAATTAGCATCCATTTGCACGTGAGCTCGCTAATTAGCAATAGCACCCTTTTACACTTGAGCTAGCTAATTGCTTACAACGAGGGAATCTTATTTGGACAAATTTGTCTACTTGAGCAGTAAGCCTAGGTTTACATGTACAGTTATGTAATCGATTTGATTGTTGATTTTCTGTGTTTCTTCAATGTATGCCTTGTTGTGTTTGGCTGGATCTAAATGTGCATCGTTGATGCCGACGGCCATTCCCTAAGTTACACATAGTGAGTCTACACAGCCTACTCATAGTGTATACAATAATGAAATGAAATGCCTATTGCTTATTTTATGCCTTTCTAATTATCATGCCTTTTATGTCTATGTTATTTTCTTTGATGTATAGAGACACGGTAGTGTGTTATTGGAGGGCGAGAGTCTCAAAATGTAATAATGCAGCAGCAGTCAACTTCATCACTGCCCCTTCTGCACATACAAGGCTGAACAATACATGGTCAACAACCACATCAATATATTTGACGTTCACGTTTTTTGATTTGCCCTATTTTTTCAGTTACATCAGTGTACTTAATATAATTGTATAACTTGTTACTTTACTGTTATTCCTCTCTTTCAGAGTTCACAATCATAAAGTGTGGCTTAATTTGTAGAAATGCGACACACCTTCATTGTTGCTATTGCATGGCAACAATAATCAACAGAGCACAGTTTCTGAAGCACCTGACATACCATCAGCATTCAGGGGCCCCTCAAGAGCACCCAGAGGACCGTAAACAGTCCTCAGAGGCCCTTAAACAGCGGCCAGTGGCCCCTCAAGAGCACCCAGAGGCCCTTAAACAGCAGCCTGTGGCCCCTCAAGAGCACCCAGAGGCCCGTAAACAGTCCCCAGAGGCCCCTCAAGAGCACCCAGAGGCCCTTAAACAGTGGCCAGTGGCCCCTCAAGAGCACCCAGAGGACCTTAAACAGCAGCCAGTGGCCCCTCAAGAGCACCCAGAGGCCCATAAACAATCCCCAGAGGCCCCTCAAGAGCACCCAGAGGCCCTTAAACAGTCTCCAGAGGCCCCTCAAGAGCTTCGCCCCTCAAGATCTTGTCCCCTGGACCTTGGAACACTTTTGGTGTGGATGATGATTAGATTAGATATTTCTTTAAATTATTCCACTGAACTGTACCATTTGATTGTTATTCCTTCATTGAAAATTGTACTCACATCACAGGGCATACCAAAGCAAGGCTTCTGTGGGGTGTTTGTTTTGATGGTAAGATGCTGGCTATCCAGTATATTATATTTGTCCTTTTTTCTGTTGTTATAACATATGAAAGTTATTATTATTTCTGTGCTGGCAGCATGCAAAGCACACTGTTGTTATTGCTCATACCTTTTCTTGTTAATTATTCTTGACACTTTTTGGGACCTATTTCCTACAGATTTTACACTACATACACAATTCATTCATCAAACTCCTGCACAGCTGGATGCTGATGTGACATGCTGTGACTTCTTGGGGGGGATGTCTTCTATATCCTGAAATATATTTTCAATATTATTTACTATTATCATTATTATTGTTGTTATCATAACTATCAAACTTAACAACCTACTCTTTCTTAACTTACAGTACGCTCTGTACATTGCAATGAAAGCACAGCGTGATTTCAATGAGGTATGTATAAATGATGAAATTCTCATTACTAGTGGATATAAGGCTTTTGGGATAGCCATCCGATTGTCTGATTTTCTATTTCAAAGGAAAACATGCAGCAAATTAGGCGATGGTGGTGCCTAGTTCTCCTGCAGAACTTTCCCATGCCGTAAGTCTTGAACATTATAAAAACGTTTCATTTGCATCCTTAAAATCACTTGTTTCACTGTAGCCAGACTGACCTGAATATATTTTTCATATTGAATGTATGTAATGTATGTCATTCACTCACTAAGGTCTGAAGAAGAGAGGTTGAAACATCGAAAAAGGCGGCGAAAACAAAACATACTGCAGGTAGGAGGTGTCATATGATGAGTGGTATAGTCTGTGTTTAAAGACTTAACCCCCCCACCTCTCCAATACATTTCAGGATGATGTAGAAGATGCCCCCCCCCCCCAAGAAGTCACAGCATGTCACCTCAGCATCCAGCTCTGCAGGATCAGGTACTGTATAGGCTATTAGCTAAAGTAAGGTGCATTCTTGTACACACATCCCTAGAGGTTCCTTTACATTACTTAATGACCACAATCTGTTTTCTTTCTAGATGATACCGAAAACAAAATGCACGGCGAACTGGGAGCAGTGAACTGGGTATGTAGTCTACTGTGTGTAATACTGAAGGCTTGATGCATGGCAAGATATAATAGTTGTGATGACTTGTTGAGTAGTTATAGATATCGCTGAAAACCCCTTTAGTAATAGTGGCTTTTGTTTGCATGTGGGTATTGTGAAAGTAGGGTGTAATTTGTCTTGCTCACCCAATGAGGCACTACTCTTAATATTTATTCTCCCTTTTTCTTCAAGGAAGCAGATGTTCTTCTAAGGGACACCCTAGAGACAGCAAGGTGGTGTGAATGCCCAACATTTAAAGGCATCGTTTCCCTCCCTAGTGTAAATGATATGGATGGGGAAGACCGCATTACAACCCTTAAAAAACTATGGTTGTATGATGGCCTGGATGAAGAGGAAAATATTCTCCTCAAGTAACCATTCATGTTCTCGTTCCAGTTAGAGAGATTATGAGATGTTCTATGTGGAGGCAGTTGACAACAAGAAAATGACTGTCTGCCTCTTTTGAGGAGCAGGAGTGAAGCCATTTTTGAGGAGTGGTCAAACATTGTTTTTGTCTGCTGTGTTAATTGTTTCAATTGTTAATTGTGTTGTTTAGTAAAGATGACGTAGAAGTCACCCGAGTCTCTGATCTCTTTACTGGAGCTAGTATAACTTAATGTACAGAACACATTCAGCTTGTCAGTATGTCTATATGGTATAGTCTGTCTCCATTCTCATGAGGAAAGTAAATAGCATTATAAATCAGGATAGGTAGTAACTGTATATATATGCTCAAGTAAGTAATATAATTACAAAGTCATAACATTTATTAACACAATTTTAACAGTACATGACATACATAACAAGTCTGTTGTTCAGTGCAACAATATCAATAGCTTGTCTCAAATATAGCATGAAGCAAAAAGTGTTACAACACGATCTTCAAAAATGAAATACGTTTGTATTCAACGTGTGCCTTGCACAAACATGTGTGTTTTGTATTCAGTGTGTGACTATCAAACCTCAGATGGACAAAAAAAACAACGGTGGGCGGGGTCAAAAGTGGGCGGGGTCAAATGTTTGACTCCACATTGAGCCCGGCCCGAACTGCACACTACAGTCAGGGGTACTTGGATCAGGGGTCGATAATCCAGAGTAGTGGGGCAAAGGTACAGGACGGCAGGCAGGCTCAGGGTCAGGGGCAGGCAGAGTGGTCATCAGGCAGGCGGGCTCAGAGTCAGGACAGGCAAGGGTCAAAACCAGGAGGACAAGAAAAAGAGAGACTGGGGAAAAGCAGGAGCTGAGACAAAACCCTGGCAATGGACAAAGAGCACAGGTATAAGTACCCAGGGGATAATGGGGAAGATGGGCAACATCTGGAGGGGTGTGGAGACAAGCACAAGGACAGGTGAAGCAGATCGGGGCGTAACACCCGACTCCCGTAGGACCCTGCCTTTCATCCGCCAATGTTTTTGGTGGCCCACTGTGGTTCCTGACGCCTCCACATTTGTCGCCGCTTGCACTGTGTGCACACAGAACAAGACTCAGCGGCAAGCTCTGGCTGGCCTCCTTCAACCACTAACTGTTCCTCACCGCCCCGGTCCCATATATCCCTGGACTTTGTCACTCGTCTACCCCCCGTCAGATGGCAACACCACTATCCTTACAATTGTGGATAGGTTTTCCAAAGCCGCACATTTCATTCCCCTTCCCAAGTTGCCCTCAGCCAAGGACACTGCCCAGCTTATGGTGCAGCGTGTCTTCCGGATCCATGGACTTCCGGTCGACATGGTCTCTGATCATGGTCCTCAGTTCTCATCCAGGTTCTAGAAGGCATTCTGCACCCTGATTGGGTTATCGGCCAGCCTGTCCTCTGGGTTTCATCGCCATAACCAACGGCCAGTCGAAGCGAACCAATTAGCACCTGGAGACAAATCTTCGTTGCCTCGTTTCTGCCAACCACACCACCTGGAGCCAGCAACTCGTGTGGGTGGAGTTCGCCACCAACACCCTTCCCTGCTCGGCCACTGGTCTCTCGCCCTTTGAGTGTTTCTTGGGTTACCAGCCCGCGCTCTTCCCTGAGCAAGAGGGAAAAGTCAGCATACCCTCAGCCCAGATGTTTGTCCGTCGAGAGAGAGCCCGATTGGTTTTCCCTCGAGATAATCTGACTTCCCTGTCATTGTTATCATGGATTCAAATACAGAACTGATGTTCCCTCTCAATGACTTGTCGTTCTCCTGTTTAAACTCATCGAGCTGATCCTGGGAAGACTGAAAACTGTTCTTCAGGTCCTGGACCTCTCTGGTCAGATCCTCCATTCTTTTATTAGTTGACTCCACCAGTATTTGGACAAAACAGCTATTTTCTTGTTGTTGTAACAACTGCTTGTATACATTTTTTGTTTGTTTAAAATATCCTTCACCTGTGATAGAGAGACACCACTGTCCTCAACGGTACTCCCACCGCCTTTGGGCTTTGTCATGGTAGCAATGTAGGCTACGCTGTTACTCCTCGCCGTTCCAGACATGGCAGGTCGCAGGGAAGATGGAAATAGCAACATACAGCAAGGCTTTAAACAGCCACAAGCCCGGGACAATCCACGGTCCCAGCCATAAGGATTAACCACGTCGCATGCAACATTCAGACCCTTGGTCGGCAGGATCACTGGACAGATAGCAGCGGCACTAGCAACTGATGCCAACCATGTCGCTGGATCCAAACTCAAAAGATAGCTAGCTAGTAACTAAACTTTTTTAATAGAACACTTTGAAACCACTTAGGAGCCAGGCCCAGCCAATCGATGTTGCTCCTCCTGCGGGTGATTCCCTGATCCACCTCTACGCAGACGACCCCATTCTGTATACATCTGTGGCCCTTCTTTGGACACTGTGTTAACCTGTTTGGCGTGCAAGCCCGACGTCGGTACATTTATGAAAACAGCCACTTCAAGTGCAGGGCGCGAAATTCAAAATATATTTTTTTTAAATGTTTAACTTTCACGCATTAACAAGTCCAATACAGCATATGAAAGGTACACATCTCGTGAATCCAGCCAACATGTCCGATTTTTAAAATGTTTTACAGGGAAGACAAAATATGTAAATCTATTAGCTAACCACGTTAGCAAAAGACTCCACTTTTATTACTCCATCAGTTTTTGACTCCATCAGTAGCTATCACAAATTCGGCCAAATAAAGATATAAATAGCCACTAACCAAGAAACAACCTCATCAGATGACAGTCTGATAACATATTTATTGTATAGCATATGTTTTTTTTCTTCGAAAAATGTGCATATTTCAGGTATAAATCATAGTTTACATTGCAGCTACATTCAGAAATTGCACCGAAAGCAGCCATAATATTTACAGACACCAACGTCAAATACCTAATTACTCATCATAAAACATTTCTGAAAAATACATAGTGTACAGCAAATGAAAGACAGGCATCTTGTGATGCCAGACAATATTTCCGATTTATTAAGTGTTTTACAGCGAAAACAAAATGTTGCGTTATATTAGCTTAGCACAATAGCCAGAAACACTTGGGCGCCGGCGACTACGACAGATATATGAAATAACATCATAAATTGGGTCTTACTTTTGCTGATCTTTCATCAGAATGTTGAAAAGGGTGTCCTTTGTCCAGATGAGTCGTTGTTTGGATTCAGAATGGCAACTTTCTCTCTCCATTTAGCAAGCGCGCTAGCCGGGTTGCACGGATCTCTCCATGTAAACAAACGGAAGAGAACGGAACACGGCAAAACTCCCGAAAAAATGTCAATAATCTGATGAAACTATATTGAAAAAACATACTTTACGATGATATGGTGACATGTATCAAATAAAATCAAAGCCGGAAATAATAGTTGCCTATAACGTCTGCAAAACAAAAGGCAACCCCACTGTCCAAATTGCCTTCTTCAGAGTACCGGAAAAGGGGTACACGTCATTCCAAGAGGATTTATTCCATCCCAGATCGAGATAATAACCTAATTTCTTCTCTCACAGCCTTCTTGACACCCAGAGGAAGGTGTATGACGTGTATGTATACTAATAGCTCTTGTGCCCATTTATAGGCAGGAAGAGGAAGAGAGCATCGATTTCAGACTTTGAACTTCCGGGTCAGGAAAAGTGCTGCAGAAATAGTTCTGTTTCACTCAGAGAAATAATTCAAACGGTTTTAGAAACTAGAGAGTGTTTTCTATCCAATAGTAATAATAATATGCATATTGTACGAGCAAGAATTGAGTACAAGGCCGTTTGAAATGGACACATTTTATCAGGCTACTCAATACTGCCCCTTGCAGCCATAAGAAGTTTTAACTAACCTCCAAACGAGCTTCAATGCCATACAACACTTCTTCCGTGGCCTCCAACTGCTCTTAAATGCTAGTAAAACCAAATGCATGCTTTTCAACCGATCGCTGCCCGCACCCGCCCGCCCGACTAGCATCACTACTCTGGACGATTCTGACCTAGAATACGTGGACAACTACAAATACCTAGGTGTCTGGCTAGACTGTAAACTCTCCTTCCAAACTCATACCAAACATCTCCAATCCAAAATCAAATCTAGAATCGGCTTCCTATTTCGCAACAAAGCCTCCTTCACTCATGCCGTCAAACTTACGCTAGTAAAACGGACTATCTTACCGATCCTCGACTTCGGCGATGTAATCTACAAAATAGCTTCCAATACTCTACTCAGCAAATTGGATGTAGTCTATCACAGTGCGATCCGTTTTGTTACCAAAGTGCCTTATACCACCCACCACTGCGACCTGTATGCTTTAGTCGGCTGGTCCTCGCTACATATTCGTCGCCAGACCCACTGCCTCCAGGTCATCTATAAGTCTATGCTAGGTAAAGCTCCGCCTTATCTCAGCTCACTGGTCACGATAACAACACCCACCCGTAGCACTCGCTCCAGCAGGTATATCTCACTGGTCATCCCCAAAGCCAACGCCTCCTTTGGCCGCCTTTCCTTCCAGTTCTCTGCTGCCAGTGACTGGAAAGAATTGCAAAAATCGCTGAAGCTAGAGACGTACATTTCCCTCACTTACTTTAAACATCAGCTATCTGAGCAGCTAATCGATCACTGCAGCTGTACATAGTCCATCTGTAAATTGCCCACCCAATCTACCTACCTCATCCCCATATTGTTTTTATTTACTTTGCTGCTCTTTTGCACACCAGTATCACTACTTACACACCATCATCTGCTCATCATCCTCTGCTCATCTATCACTCCAGTGTTAATCTGCTAAATTGTAATTACTTTGCTACTATGGCCTATTTATTGCCTTACCTCCTCATGCCATTTGCACACACTGTATATAGACTTTCTTTTTTGCTGTTGTGTTAATGACTGTACGGTTGTTTATTCCATGTGTAAATCTGTGTTGTTGTTTCTGTCGCACTGCTTTGCTTTATCTTGGCCAGGTCGCAGATGTAAATGAGAACTTGTTCTCAACTAGCTTACCTGGTTAAATAAAGGTGTAATAAAAAATATTAAAAAAAATAACAATGTGTTTTTCCCCACAAAAGGGCTTTATTACAGACATAAATACTCTTCAGCATCGCCTCAGATGATCCCACTGGTGAAGAAGCCGGATGTGGAAGTCCTGGGCTGGCGTGGTTACACGTGGTCTGCGGTTGTGAAGCTGGTTGGGCGTATTGCGGAATTCTCTAAAACAATGTTGGAGGGCAGCTTATGATAGAGAAATTCACATTAAATGATCTGGAAACAGCTCTGTTGGACACACCTGTCAGGTGGGTGGCAAAGAAGAAATGCTCACTAACAGTGATGTAAAGAAATTTCTGTGCAAAATTTGAAATACGCTTTTTGTACGTATGGAACATTTCTGGGATATTTTTGTTTCAGCTCATGAAACATGTGACCAACACTGTACATTTAGCATTTTTAATTTTGTTCACTGTATATTTTCTTGATAGTATGAACATTTGTAGATCAGCTACAGCATATGGGACTATCCAAATAAAGTGTGACCTAAAAAACTGTTTCCCTGTTTATTTGTAAATAAAATGAGCTTCCAGTCACTGGTCTGCCTCTCTCGGGTGGTTCTCTGGCCCATTTACTGCCAGTATCTGAACCCCATGGAATAGGTCGTAGTCTTAATCATATTCAACAATGCTCATCATTTGTTGAAATTTCAGTAGCCTGTCAAACAGGGTGAATGTTTACTGTAAGACAAAGCACCTTTCCTGTGATCTTTAACCTTTTATTACAGAGGCCAATGCACTCCACATCGCTTTCCATGCTGACAAAGTATTTTGTTAGAAGGTGAACTTACCGAAATGTGCTGAGATCAGGCGAAAACCTGAAATGTTTATCTGATGATAAATACATGTTTGGAGCAGTGCCTAAGCATGTCACTCCCACATACTTATTTTGTTCAAGAACACCCTAACCCTAACCCTAACCCAGCACTCAGGACAAAAAACCTGTACAAATTCTTACTTTAACATTAGCCAAATATCCTTCATAGAGTCATCAGATTCCTATGCACTAGTTAGCTACACGTGTACATTTCACAAAAAAAACAGGCATTATATTAACTGAATTAGTGTTCCTTTGAGAGTTCAGTTTAGTTGAATTTCCATTTAGGCTACTGTTGATGTTGAGTGGGTACTTAGATGCATGCTGTGACTGTGCTGTTAATACCCACTTGCTACACAAGACCAAGATTTATGTCAATGTGAATCAGCCGTGGTTCAACAGTGGTTCAAAGAAGTTGATGAAAATCACTTCCTGAGAAGACAAATAGGACTTTATTAAGAAAGACATAGCTGCCCACACATAGCAAAGTAATTGTCTAGCATGACTCACCTCTGCAAATTGCTCCATTTCCCATTCTAATCATTTCATGTGAATATGGAATTGACAATCAGTGAGATGTCAGGTATTGAAGTTTATTTTGGAAAGCCTTTAATCTGAGACTATGAATCCTGTGTCTTGCCTGTTATGACACCAGAGTGTTATGTAAAAATTGCATAGGGTATCACCATAACAACGATGCCATAAATCTTTTTTCGTTTTTTATGAAAGCAGTGTTTCAGTCGGAGGGAATGAGGCACAACAGAAATGAGCCTTTGATGTCAGCCCACAGAACAGTCCTGTTTTAGCCCCAGACGAAAGCTCCATTTCTCTTCCTAATTGTTCCGTCAGATAAATGGGTTTTAGAAGTGTCCCCTGGTTACTGACCCATTTCTTGTCCATTTGATTAGCACAAAAGCTCCCGGATTTTTGCCGTGCGGCTCAGAGACAAATTGGACAGTAAACTAGGCAGGATTGGGATATGATGGACGAGCTTAATTTTTTCCACTCCTTTATCTGCCGTGTCAGAGAGATGAGCTCAGATCCTCCGAGTCATTTCTGGAGATAAGGCTGTAGGCTTATAAACTGAGCCTCCCAAGCCCAATGTTCACCTTCTCACACTGACACACTGCAGTGTTCTTTTCGTCAACAAAAATAGCGACTCAAATATTTGTCAAACACCTATTTTCCAGTGGCATTTGATGAAACTATAACTGACTAAATAGATAGAGAAAAAAATATAACTTAACCTGTTGAGGCTGGGGGCGCTGTTGTCACTATTTATGCTAATCGTGTAATTTTTGAAACGGCTTCCCACAAAATTCTTGATCGTACAATATGCATATTATTATTATTATTGGATAGAAAACAGTCTATAGTTTCTATAGGAGTTGAAATTTTGTCTCTAAGTGGAACAGAACCCATTCTACAGCAATTTCCCTGACATGGAGTCAGCTTTCAGAAATGTTGGCCCCTGATCTGGAGTCAGTTAAAAGGCCACTGTTATTGCTATGAGTATACGGACACTGCTTACGTCTTCCCCTGGATGCCTTTACGTGATGACGATTTGAATGGGGTCGATTGCGCGTTCACAGGCACTATAAATTAAAAAACCCTGTAGCTAGCAACTCTTTTCTTGGTGCGTCATGCGCGTGGAGGACACCGACCCGCACCTGTTCCAAGCATTAGTGTTGGGAGTAATCTTTCTCCGGTCATGTTAAGACTCGTTATAGAAGTTAAAAACATCATAAGGTAGTTAATTTAAAGCGTTTTATAGCAATTTATATCCGTTTAGTGCGATTTTGGGACATTTATTTCTGAAACGCTGTGAATCGCTGGGCACGCTTCCAGTTCATCCCGAACGCAGTTGGCATTTCCACATGGCAAGAGGACAGCTTTCCACCAAAAGACGATTAGACCCAAGAAAGGATCCTTTGCCCAAGATACTGATGGAAGAACAGCTCAAAGTAGGACATTTTTATTATGATAAATCGTGTTTCTGTCGAAAAATGTTAGTGGCTTAGGACGCCATGTTTTTTGACGTAGCTTCGCTTGGCGCAAATTGTATTGAAAAGTAAGGATAATTTAAAAAATGTAAATCCGCGATTGTATTAAGAATTAAATTGTCTATCAATCGCTGTCCACCCTATATTTTTTAGTCACGTTTATGAGTATTTATGTATAAGAGTAGATCACTGTCTAATATGGCGCACCAACATTTTCTCACCAGCTGGGCTACTTTTGTCATTGTGTAACCATGATTTTGGTGGCTAAATATGCACATTTTCGAACAAACTGTATATGTATGTTGTAATGTGATGTTACAGGGGTGTCATCTGAAGAATTCTGAGAAGGTTAGTGAAAAAAATAATATATTTTGGCGATGTTTACGTTATCGCTCACTTTGGCTAGAATCAATGCTGGGGTAATGTTTGCACATGTGCTATGCTAATATAACGATTTATTGTGTTTTCGCTGTAAGACACTTAGAAAATCTGAAATATTGTCTGTATTCACAGGATCTGTGTCTTTCGATTAGTGTATGCTGTGTATTTTTACGAAATGTTTGATGATTAGTAGTTAGGTAAACACGTTGCTCATTGTAATTATTCTAGTCCATTTGTGACGGTGGGTGCAATTGTAAACTATGCCAGCTACCTGAAATATGCACATTTTTCTAACCAAACCTATCCCATACCATAAATATGTTATCAGACTGTCATCTGATGAGTTTTTTTCTTGGTTAGGGGCTATAAATATCTTAGTTTAGCCGAATTGGTGATAGCTACTGGTGTTGGTGGACAAATAAAAGATGGTGGATTATGCTAATGTGTTTTTAGCTAATAGATTTACATCTTTACATATTGTGTCTTCCCTGTAAAACATTTTAAAAATCGGACATGTTGGCTGGATTCACAAGATCTGTGTCTTTCATTAGCTGTATTGGACTTTAATGTGTGAAAGTTAAATATTTTAAAAAAATATTTTTTTTGAATTTCGCGGCACTGGTTTTTCAGTGGGGGTGGGGGGGAGTGCCGCTAGCGGCACCCTCATCCTAGACAGGTTAACGGAAATTATTTTTCATTTCAGTTGACTAAAACGAGATGAGACTAAATTATCTATGTTACTAAAATCTAGCTACTATGTCGACTGGATAAGAGTTTTTGGAGAGATTGAGAGCTTTTCAGTGATAAGCACAATTAATATTAGCAGCGCAGTTCTGTTCAGCAGTGGGAAGGACGCGCCACACCCCGCACATACAGTCTAGCCTACATCAGCTGATGAGCTGCGGGGGACCAAGCGATGAGTGTGGCTAGACAGGCAGACAGGCTTTGCTCCGAGACCGCCTCTGATTATACACATCACACAGGCGACTCTCTTGTTTCCCCATAGCTAACCAGTCACCACAAGCCTTTTAGTTAGATACCCTTAGACTAGTTAAGCAACACAAGCTGCTTTAAGAAATTAAAACTATAGCAGAATTAACTTTAATAGTAAAGCAGTCAAGCTATGTTTTTCTCTCCTTTGAGTATAGAAACATTTTTTTGCAGTCTCGCTAAACCCCCATACTTTCCCCACTGTATTACATAGTAAGGTTCGGTAGCCATTAGCAAACGTACTAGCCAAGTCTCCCTCTTTTCCTCAGAGAATGAAGACGTTACCGTTCAACAGATATGTTCCGTAATACCGGCGCTATGTTTTTTTCTTTCAATCATGCATTGGCGGGCCGTATTTGACATTCATGAAGCATATCACAGGCCATCCTAAAACTAGGCTACTTGCGGACCGGACTGTTAACCATTTGTTTAGGCTACACCTTGTTCAGTCATGTTACCTCATTAGTTAGCTACAACTAACAACCTGGGGTGTGTTCAGCAGGACCCAACATTTTGGAAAGTTCATATATGAATATTTCATATTGAACAAACACGCCTCGGACATGTTGAATAAGGAATAATGTCCGCTCTATTCATTGCATTTCTATCTGCAACGTTCAATAACGTTTTGCAACTGAATGTTGCCCTGGTAACATTACCAGTTGCTTATATGCAAACATTTGGTGGCACAGAAAGAAAGGAAAAGGAATAGCAAACAATTTATTGACAATGTCCCTCTTGCCACTATGCCATATCTGATTGGGTAATTAACTTTGAGTTAATGTGGACCCAGTGACTCAGATTTGAGCACCTAGACCAGGACTCGAGCACGGGGACTCAGACTTCAGCCATAGGGACTCGTTACTCAACCATTGGTAATTCAGACATAGGGCACTTGGGACTTGATTCGGACTGGAGGTTTAGTGACTCAACTACATCACTGGGAGAAACACTCATTAGCAACTATTTGACATCAATGTGGTTGCATCATATTTGGAATGTTGATAACAATGGCAATGACGTGATGGAGGTGCAACCAATACTAATTTGCCAATACTTTGAGGCATCATCTGGTGTTTGTGCTATTCTCTCTCTCTCTCTCTCTTTCTCTTTCTCTCTGCACTTTTGTGATTGTGTTTGTTTTGAATGTGATGTGCAGTATCTACGTAGGCTGAATTAGAAATGTATATGGCCAGAAAATCCTTATATATTCTTATATACACTACCGTTCAAAAGTTTGGGATCACTTAGAAATGTCCTTGGTTTTGAAAGAAAAGCAAATTTTTTGTCCATTAAAATAGCAGCAAATTGACCAGAAATACAGTGTAGACATTGTTAATGTTGTAAATGACTATTGTAGCTGGAAACGGCTGATTATTTATGGAATATCTACTGGAAGTCAGAGATTTATGTTAACTATAGGTTAATGAAGCAATGTAAATGAGATGTGACTAAAATTAAGTTTAGTTGACTAAAATGGCTCTGTTTTCGTAATTTTGACATTAACTAGTCTAAATCATTATTCAAATGACAAAAATGTGACTAAGAGTAACAATATTTGAGTTAACATGACTAAGACTAGACTAAATCATAAAGAATAGTGCCAAAATTAACACTAACACACTGTAATCACTTAAAAGAACACTCTTCGTGAACCTGTGAACTGAATACTCTGTAATCTCACCTCATTGTCAATGGATGCATACATACAGTATACCCAAGTGTGTGCCTGAGTACAGAGAACTTTTATTAAAATGTTACTTTATTTAGATCAACTAAATTAATGACGTGAACAAGAAGTTGACAAGCTAAAAGTTAACAGAATATCCCAAATAAATGAGAAACAAGTCACTGTTCTCAATACTAGTATGTTCAGACAAAGACAAGGCCTTTAATTCTTTATGGGTCATAACATTTTTATTGTTTCAGTGGTTGGCAGCAGCAACAACAACAAAAAACGTCACTCTGCAGAAACCCTTAACAGTAAGGCAAAGCAATCAGACCCAGTATCTGTCAGCGTTTACAGGGTAAGGCTAAATTTAATTTACTTAATTAATGTGCACATACTCAGAGCTTGGGAAGCTGTTGTTTTGCCTTATGAAAACTCCTGGTTCCATTTTGGATTGAATTGGTCCCTAAACCCCTTATTGGTAGTCTGAATCAGGGCTCAGTGTTTATGCTACAGCTACTGAGGCCCACTGAGGGGCAGATTCCTATGTGAGACACTTTCATAATTTGCTTCTCTTTGCCTTTGTTCCTATTCCTGGCACATCATAAGAATATCGATTTGGTAGGGAACAGACATAGCATTTGCTGAGACGAAGGAAAAAAAACGTCCTTTTTGCGCTTTTCCAATTGGCAACAATCAGGATGCCTTGATTGCCTTTAAATGCCAGCGTCAGAGTGAGGCCCATGGTCATTATGTCTGTATTGATCACAAGTTCTGACGCAGGCGCCTTTATCCATCGCCACAAATATTACTGGGACCTTTACACAACAACAAATCACGACTCCATCTTATGACAAACTGTCTATGAAAGTAGAATGTTGTGTTGTACATACATACATGTATATAAGAGTCCTATGAGGGTTTCAATGGAAATGTTAGCTCTCTTAACAGCTAATACAGGGGTCAAACCAGACCAATATAATGTCTCCATTTTCATGCATCTGGCCTTTAAATCCATACATATGTATGGATTTAAAGGCCAGATGCCCCTGTATTAGCTGTTAAGAGAGCTAACATTTCCATTGAAACCCTCATGGCACTCTTTTCTTGAATATCAATTCAATGACTGTGTAAACACAATCAAAATACCCATCTTTCCGTATTGCATTCTATCACCAATCTTTGCATATTGCATTCTATCACCAATCTTTGCATATTGCATTCTATCACCAATCTTTGCATATTGCATTCTATCACCAATCTTTGCATATTGCATTATATCACCCATCTTTCCATATTACATTCTATCACCCACGTGACTCATGCTTACACATTTCAGTTTGAAATACCCCTGCTGTATACTTTGTGGAGCCTTTGTGATCCCATTATTGTGTTCAGTCCTTATATACAGTAAGACAAGTTCACAGTGTTAATCGCAATCTAACTGTCCATTGTTAGCCAAAGAACATCTCAGGTCTGATTCACAGATAACCGTTCATCGAAACTCATTTTCTCATTGGGCACAATGGTGATCGGAATGAAATACATCTTGCCAGTAAATGGAAATCATTTTGCTACAGCAGTTTGTAACTTACTTGGAAAATAAATCAGCTTTTTACTATCCTCGCTTACCTTGGGAAACTTTTCAGTATTGCAAAGAGCCACTAGTCTGTTCATATAAAATGTGCAAAAAGAAAGATGATTAACAGAATTCTATCATCTGTATTGGTGATGTCCTACAACCTAAGATGGTCACCTCACCACACCTTGAGTTTCTTAGTATACTTAGTATTCTTAGTATACTATACTTAGTATACTGTGCCTTGAATATAACAGTAGATTGATGTTATACAAGATACAGGAAAAATATCGTAGTTAGTAAGATCCCAATGCTCACTAGTTTGATACATTTCAGTTTCAGGAAGAGTAGCCCTAACATTTTCCTTCGACTAGACTCGAAGTTGGTCATTTGTTATTTGTGTTTCTGGTCGAATTGTCTGGATCTCCTGTGCCAGTTATTGTATCTTTTGGTGAACAACTCAGCTTCCCAGCCAAAGTCATTACCGTGAGTCTCCATTGCGCACATGTACTGTAATGGCATCGATGGAGCTGACAAACCTCCCGCTAAAGCTCAGGAATGGCTGCGTACTGCCATCTGTCTAACACAGATAGAGTGGGATTGGAAAGAATCAATGAACTCCTAATTAATTCAGAAAAGCAATCATGCCAAAGCAAGGTTGGACAGATCCGGGCACTGCCAGAAGTCGGCCATTAAGGGCCTTCCATTCACTAGCATTGCTGACAGACTGACAGGTCCAGTCCGTTAGATGGTCTTCACTGAAGTGCATCTATTCAACGATGTGTACAGACATTACCTTGGAATTGCAGGGCAATCATTCACACAACAGCCTGGTCAATACAGTGCACAGGTACACCTATCTTGTGTTAAAGAACTTAATTTGTTTAATCTATCTTGTTGGAAGCGTTTGTTGACAAGACAGGTGTACAGTAACCCTCTCCTTCTCCTCTGATTTAATGCTCTCTTGATAATTACAGGATAATTCTAGTACCGCCTCTCACCTTCCATTTGATGCTTTCACTTTTTGACATGGATCTCTGAAAAGTCTAAATCTATAGCCTTACCGAACAGTTGGCAATATGAATGGTTTGTTGCCATTTGTGTGGCCAATTTATAAAGCATCTTTCTTTGACATTGGCTCTTTTCAAAGGCATTTTGTACAGAATTATCAATTCTTTAACCTTGCTCATATTTAAGGTTGGGTAGGTTACCTTCTAAATGTAATCCGTTACAGTTGGTAGTTACCTGTCCAAAATTGTAGTCCGTAACGTAACTTCTGGATTACCCAAACTCAGTAACGTAATCGGATTACATGCAGTTACTTTTAGATTACTTTCCCCTTAAGAGGCATTAGAAAAAGACACAAATGTATGTTACCAGTTGAACGACATCTATTGCAGGATAAATCAATGTTAAAGTTTACGTAGCTGGCCACATTTGGATGTAAAATTTTACTTTATGTGTTGTTATGTAGGCTTCTTCTAACCCATCGCTTTCTACTACATATAATAATACGATTAAATTATATCTTGACAATAATATATATAATTTGTAAGTCCAAAAATGGATGTAGCAACTACAGATTGTGCCTTTAAGTCTATCAAAAGTGTGCGAGTTTGAGCATGTGTCCATTAGGCCTATGGATTTTTATTTTTTTTATCAGTATGAATTAGATCACAGTGGTCTCTGACTTGTGGTCAGACTTGCTCAGGTGGAACAAACTTAAACTTGCGCCTTTTTTCAATGATGATTTCAATTTCATTGAGAAAACAGAGAAGTGTCAAAGATTTTTTGTCACAAACATCTTTTCTGAATTTATAAGTAATCTTTAAAGTAATCATCTAGTTTTTCATAAGTATCTGATTACAATATTTTTGCTGGTAACGTAACGTATTACAGTTACCATTTTTTGATCCCTTTTTTGTTACTCAACAACCCTGCTCGTATGCATTGGGAGTTTTGTTGGTCAAATATTGTGGCAACTTGACATTTAACATCAACACCCAGGCTGTTGTGATCGCTATATTTGTCGAGATGGGAGAGCATTTTTTTGTTTTGTTTTTTAGACCCGAAGTATATGTCAGCCTTTTCCATGTATGCAGCTCAAACCTCCATTGCAATATCAATATATCAGCAACTGTCGTCAAGATGAAAAACGATCTATCTGCAAAATCAATGGTTTTATATTACCATCTCCATGGTCTGTGTGTATGTAGAATAGAAGCGACTTTGTAAAGGGGGAGATGTGCTTGATTTTCAACCCTACATTCTGAGAATAGAAAAATATCCTCTAATGCATTTACTTCCATTTAGACTTTAAAATTGCACAGCCATGACGTTATCTGGAAAGATTTTGTGGCTATATTCCAGGTCGGCTGTGCTAAGAACAGCTTGTGGAAGCAGGTGCTCCATAAGACTGCTAATGAGGTGCAATACTACAAATATACCATGTGTGAAGAAGACGGTTGATTGACACATGTTGTATGTTAGTGCTATTGCAGTTCATTAGCTTTTTCTACTTTGGAAAAGTTGAGAATATATGCATACCGTATTTACCTGTAATAGTGTGCAATATGCATCCTTTAACCATGTTTTTCACATTAATTGTGCCTGCACTCTTTTTTTATTTATTATGTTAACTGTAGCGATATATGTTTGTATCAGGTTGGTACTCTGCATTCAGTTCTACTGCAGCACAGTTATATTGCACTGAGGATATTTAATTGCAGCTCATGTCTGGCAAAATTGCACTGCAATGTAAAGTATGACCAGAGGCATCATTCCCATAGGGGGCACGTGCCCCCTCAGGTTTGTCCTGTTAACCTCTCTTGGGCACGGTAGCGTCCCACCTCTTCAACAGCTAGTGAAACTGCTTGGCGCCAAATTCAAATACAGAAATACTCATTATAAAAATTCAGAAAACAAAGCATATTCTACATAGGTTTGAAGATGACCTTCTTGTGAATCCAACCACGGTGTCAGATTTAAAAAATGCTTTACGGCGAAGCCTACCATACGATTATTAGAGAACATAGCCCACTAGACAAATCATTACAAACAGTAGCCAGCCAAGTAGAACAGTTACACATGTCAGAAATAGAGATAAAATTAATCCCTTACCTTTGATGATCTTCATATGGTTGCACTCAGCAGACATTCATTTACTCAATAAATGTTCCTTTTGTTCGATAAAGTCTCTTAATATCGAAAAATCTCTGTTTTGTTCGCACGTTTTCTTCAGTAATCCACAGGCTCAAACACAGTCAAAACAGGAAGGCAAAAAAATCAAAATTGTATCCGTAAAGTTCATAGAAACATGTCAAACGATGTTTATATTCAATCCCCAGGTTGTTTTTGGCCTAACTAATCGATAATATTTCAACCGGACAATAACGTCGTCAATTTAAAAGGTAAACAAGAAAAGCACTCTCTCGGTCTCGCGCATGAAAAAGCTCAGTGACACTTTAGGGTCCACTCATTCCGACTGCTCTTACTTCTTCATTTTTCAGAATACAAGCCTGAAACAATTTCTAAAGACTGTTGACATCTAGTGGAAGGCATAGAAACTGCAATTTGAGTCCTAAGTCAATGGATACTGTAATGGCATTGAATAGAAAACTACAAAACCCAAAAAATTCCTGAATGAAGTTATATCCATATCATATCTTCTGGGCCCGAGAAGCAGGCAGTTTAATGTGGGCATGCATTTCATCCAAAATTCCGACTGCTGCCCCCTACCCTAGTGAAGTTAATATGTATATCTTTTTAAAATTAATTTTGTACAAAATGTTTTGTTCTTTCTCTGTACTAGTCACTTAGCAATTTTATGACATTGGCTTTAACTAGCCCAGACAGGTTCCCAGTCTCTATACCTCATAACTAGCTACCAAGAAGCCATTTCAGGCCATCAATCAAGTTATATAGAAGCTTTTCTAACCATAGGCCGGCACGTCCATAAGTAAATTGAATTAAATTGCCGAAATATAGCCTAATTAGTCTACTCCTGTCTTTACAGAAATAAACAAAATTATTTAAAAAATTGTCTACTACACCAGAATGTTTGTTGAGTTGCGACTGTCAGTTAAAAGTAGAGGCACAGCCAGGCATATCTCAATATTTCATAATACAATCACCAGACAAAGGTCGTTTAGTTATCAACAATATAGCCTGTCTTACTGGTGCCAGCGGAGATCATCGGCCAAATCCCCAGTGAGTGCACAGATTCACTCTTTATTAGAAAGCGATATTGGCCTTTTCTAGTATATCGGCGATCAGCCCTTCTTTATCGGCTTTGATGATTGTCCCTCTACATACCAAAAATGCTGCTATGAGCCATTAGCACTGCACAATGCAGGGGAATGTCTAGCTGGGAAAATCATCATCACCAACCTGCTAGCTCATTCTCCTACAGAAAGGTGCAACATTGAGAAACGGATTAATTGACACAGTAACCAAAATCGAAACTCCTGTTACAAATATTAGTTTAGTTCAATTCACTAATAATAAGGCTTGTGTTGACGTGCCCGGACATGCATGCAATAATAAAGTTAGCTTGCCAGATAAGGAGATAGCTATGTGACCTGTTAGCAATGATAACTATTTATTTCATCTGTGGTGTTAGCTAGCTAGCTATATTAGCTACTATGCTAGTAATCTGGCTAGATAAACATTGTGCAAGGATATCATATAGGAGCTAATCGCCAACATAGCTAGCTAACGTTAGCTGGTAATCATTTTGATCATGCACCAATTTCGTCATCGAGCCATTTCACACTTGCAGTGTCACATATTTACTGGTGTGCTGACAACCCCCAATCATATCTGTAAATTGACATTTGATAGTCGGATTAGATGATTGTCGTAATAGGGAAAGAAGGAAGTGTTATAAAATGTAAAGGTTGGCAACAGGTTTAGCTACCTAAGAATCTTCCTGCATGTTTATGGGCCCAGAAAGGTGTAGATCAGCACTCGGGCAGATTTGAGTCATTCAGACAGACCATGCATCGTTGTTTGATCATTTTTCCTACTCTCACTCTCCTTGTTAGATATTATGCACATTCATGACTTGGTAGCGAATGTCATTGTCATTGAACTAGATATCATAGTGGTAGTAAACAGCAGCAAGTGATTTGAGTGATTGAGAGAGATGTGAGGAGATGTGAAAGGGAGCAGAGTTACAGATCGTAGTAGTAGGCTCAAGTTACAACCCGCCCATTTCTTCAAAGATCACTGAACTATCCAATTAAGTTGTTTCCAATTTTGTCCTGTCAGCTGAGTTATTTAAAGATGCGACCTGACAGCTGAAAAATATATATTTTCCCGATCACGTAAAATGTCTAAAAATACAAGTTTCATAAGCATCCATAATCACAAATCATGACTTTATGCTGGACACATTTGCATTGAATAGATTGTTCTTTTATATTCTCAAACTAACAGCAGTCATTCTGTAGCATCATAGCCTACTCTGATCAGCCAAAACAAGCTCAATAGCTCAATGCATGCACACACTCCTATTGAATATGCATTCACCTGTATTGTGAGTATGCTAATGCCATCTTAATTTACCCAGTTTTTCAAGATATTTACCATTCAAAGAAAATTATGACCATTATGTTATGTAGTTAGATTGTGAACAAAATGTTTTATTATAAACGTGACTTTTTATTGGGAAAATTTGCTTCCCCAAACTTGAAACTTACGCGCCACCTATGTGTTTAACTGTCCTTCCTGGCTTGCCTGCTGGCAAGGTTTGTAGAAAAGCAAGCATTCATAAGCTGTTTCAGGTGTTGGACATTTTTTTAATTCCCTAACTTTCAGATGGGGGCGTAGCCCCCCTCCGGACCACCAGCCATCCTCACTTACTTTGTGCTCCTTGAAATGTTGGGGTGCATGACGCCCCTGAGTATGACCAACAACCATACTCAATATCTCAGTTTAGAGAACATTTCAATAGACTTCTAAATACAGCCCTAATAAGTTAAACTATAGATTTAATTTACAGCACTGAAAGTAGCATAGCGTTAACGTGATTGTGCATGGACTATTGTTTATTTTAGTGATGGTTTCTCTGCATACGTTGATTTAGATATGTTATTAATATACTGCATGGTTGACAGGCAGCCCAAATGCTTCCACTTTCTTGTTCAGTGCTGAATTCCACTGTATAATTTATTTCACAACTTTAAAACACATTTTCTAACACATTTTATATTTATTTAAAATGGCAGTATTGTTAAATTGACATCTGTTTGTAAGGCTTTCCCAGAAGGGTATGTTTTTAAAAAAAAACAACCATAACCAACTTTTTATTGTTTAAAAATGAACAGTTCATGTTAATGTAATGTACATGGTTGGACCACCGAGATAAGTCATGAATATGATTACCGCTGGCTCTCTCGTATGCAGTGATGGAAAAAGTACTGAATTGTCATACTTGAGTAAAAGTAAATCTACCTTAATAGAAAATGACTCAAGTAAAAGAGAAGTCACCCAGTAAAATACTACTTGAGTAAAAGTCTAAAAGTATCTGGTTTTAAATGTACTTACTGTAAGTACAGTGGTGGAGAAAGTACTAAATTGTCATTGTCATAGTAAAAGTCAAAAGTAAAAGTAAATGTTATACATCAAATTCCTTATATTAAGCAAACCAGACAGCACAATGTTTGTATTTTGTATTTACGGACAGCCAGGGGCTGTATTTTTACTTAGTTACTTGACATCACTGCTCATATGTAACACCACAGTTAACATCTCAACTTTTACATTGCATTTACAGAGTAGATTATTGTCACGTTCTGACCATAGTTCTTTTGTGTTTTCTTGTTTTAGTGTTGGTCAGGACGTGAGCTGGGTGGGCATTCTATGCTTTGTGTTTCTATGTTGGGTTTGTTGTTTGGCCTAATATGGTTCTCAATCAGAGGCAGGTGTTTGTCATTGTCTCTGATTGGGAACCATATTAAGGTAGCCTGTTTTGTGTTGGGATTTGTGGGTGGTTGTCTTCTGTCTTTGTGTTCTCTGCACCAGATAGGACTGTTTCGGTTTTGCCACGTTTGTTATTTTGTAGTTTGTATAGTGTTCTTCGTTGTCGTCTTCAATAAATAGAAGAATGTATTCTAACCACGCTGCGTCTTGGTCCGATCCCTGCTACACCTCCTCTTCAGACGAAGAGGAGGAAGGCTGCCGTTACAATTATGTCCTCTCCTCACACAGTTTCCTCTTGTCGTTATAGATATTTAATTGAACTGTAAAAGAAAATGTCTTTCATGGCACTGAATTATTATTTTTTCCATCTTCGCACATCCACCAAACCCTCCCTGATTGTCGCCTCCTTTTTACTTCTTCATATTTGTCATGAAGCAGAGTTCCTTCTCATTTCCCCTTTATTTTCCCACATCTTTTCATAAAACGTGTTTTCTATGTCGTCTTGATCACGTTATTCCGAGTCGTTCTCATTAAGGACGCAGTGGGGAAGCGGTAGGAGGGGAGCGGCGGGAACATTAAACGCATGATCAAACCGGAGAGGAGTTAATGGGGAAGAGCAGAATCACCCTGCGGCTTTTCCCATGGGGGGCCATAGAACAGGGAAAGAGACAAAGCGCTCACACACGCACACACACACACGCACACACACACACACACACACACACACACACACACACACACACACACACACACACACACACACACACACACACACACACACACACACACACACACACACACACACACACACACACACATGCACCACTCCAAGGTTACTGCTGTCACCTCACCCGGAGCCAAGGCAGATGGGACAAAGCGTTCCCAGCGTTCCGAAGCCACAGACAGCCGTACGTTTTCCCCCTGTGAAGACATTTTAAAGGCCTGTCATCCCCTTTGAGCAGACTGTCAATCCCTATCCCGGTATTAATCTGTATCCTCTGGATCAAGGAATGCCACAAGGCTGCCCATTTGCCTCTTTCACCTATATTGTCCACCTCTTAAACCCTTCTCATCACCTAATATGCCTGGGAGAGATGTGGGGTTAGTTGTACATTCAGTGCAGGGCTAAGTACTGCATATCATCTTAGATCACAGCAGTTATTGAACCAAAATTTGTCTAGAATTGCCATACTGCTGAATTCCAAGAAGGGCGTTTTAACAGTGAATTGTGAGTGATAGGTTTGATTAACTCAGTCAAAGCCTTGTTAAGAGTGGTGTGTCGATTTGATTAAGACTCTGCCCATATAGAGTTAGAAAAAGTTAAACTCATTTGAACTTTTTCGGCACTGAAATATACTAGTCACATGATGGATGGCCCTCCAGGGCCGTCGTACTACTGCTCTACTACTATGGCTGACCCTGTAAAACTATACGTTTCACTGCACCTGTCTGTGGTATATAACAAAATTATTTTGGTTTTGACTTGTCTCCGTTGTCCATCGCCTGAGCCCCATAGTCAAAGCATTGTCTCAATCTGATTTTGACGGATACGAACCACCACAAACAATCACAGCTCAAGTCTAGAAGATGTGTAACATCAATATTTGTGAAGGGTCTGACTCAAGTGCACTGACGCATCTCTGTTTGGTGAAGGCAGTGAGAATTGAGACATCTACAGTAGACAGAGTACATTAGACAAACAGACTAGTGACAGCCTCCATAAGAGTTAGAAGAATACTATCTCTGGATCCTGATACCGTGTGTGCCCCTTCCAGTTAGGAAACCAAATCTCACATGTCGAAGTACACTCTTGTTCCTCAATCAATACCTACATCGAGCAAATCATCGAGTATCGGCCCACCACCTGAAAGCACTTATGTAGATAGATAGAGGGAGTAGGCCAGCATGCAGGAAAATAAACGCACAAACCCATCAGCACTAATGTTGACTGATTGCGAGGGCCCCGCCGCCTCCATGCATGTAACTGTTAGGCAACTGCTCGTATCAGGGAGTTTTATTCCATGTGTCATAATTTATTATGAATGTTACAAATGGATGGAGTGGATGAAAACAGATCTACAGATGTTGGACTGGGAGAGAGGAAGGGAGCGAAAGGTAGAGAAAGGGAGAGAGAGAGGGAGAGCGGAAAAGAGGGGGAGAGGGTGAGAGGGAGAGAGAGAGACTACGTCAGAGGAGTGATAATAATAGTCCTACTGGGACACTGTGCTTCAGCGAGACCCCATCTGACTAGTATACTAAATACCAGTGTTGAACGACCGCTATCACACCTTGTACTTCTCATCTGGCTTTTTTAACCAGCCACAACATGACTTATAATATACAGTACATTATTATCTGAAATATGATATTATGACCATGTTCCCAGTTTGCTAGAGATTTAAACTGTGTAGATGAATGACTATCCTCATTTAAAGGAACTATGTGAAGGTGACTCCTATGATTCTTTTTAGGGAGGGATTAATTCAAAGGATCTATTCTAATTACTCCTAGTTTTACTCCTCGCTGAGAAAAATGACAAGAAATAATTATTATTCACATGTTCGTTGATCCCTTGCTCCTTCTTATAATCGTATAATTTCAATATCCTGTACCGACATCCGGGAACCATAGAATTTACGGGTTGCGTGCATTTGGTGTGACATGATTCATACAGAGGCGTTATTACATGAGAAATAACATCATTTGTAATAATGCCTCTCTATTCTATGTTTTAGATGTGTTACATGTTGGAACCTACATTTTCAGGTTACTTCTCCAAGAAATTGTTGTATTTTTATCAGGCCTACAGATATAGGATCTTAAATTGACCAGTTTCTCACATCAGGAAAATAATCCTGCAGCAAAAGGAAATGTGAATTATTCCGTGGATTATAATTAATAGACATTTTTGTACGGGTTGATACATTTTTTGTTAATGCAAATCAAGTCTGACATTTTTAAGTGGAAATTACAAACGTTAGAAGCCTTTTTAAACGTGCCCTGGAACAACAGGATGATCAAATTAAGATCCTACATGGATCAAAATGTAGCACAAAGATACAGACCAAAAATGGGAGAGTGGGTGATAGAGGGGGAAAGGACTCAAGGAATAGAGATATGAACGCATTTTAACACAACATTCACAGAGTGGAGTTCCATGAACCAAGGGTGGCCCATCTAAATATAAAGGTCAAACGCTGAACACATGACATCAGAGGTATGGGATGCACATAAACTGTACATGCCTTAGAGTAGGATCTCTGAGATTTTAATATCCACCTGAGAGTTTGTGTCACTTACTTACACTGGAAATGTCTCTTTTTAGAGAGAGAGAGACAAAAAGAGAGAGATAAGACCCAATTCAATCAAATGCAGAATATTTACAGCAGAATGTTTACCTCAGAATGTTTACCTCAGAATGTTTACCCCAGAATGTTTACGCCAGACTTGGGTTAAAATAGTATTTGCATCCTGAACATGGTGTGAACAATACATGTGTAAATAGTTGCCATTCATTCAATTTATCTTATAAATCATTGGAAAAACAGGTCACCATTGGTCTGGTGTTTACGTCTCTTCTGAAACGCATGTTGGAATGAGTGCAAAATTACTGTTGATCTGCACCATCTAATTCTAACACGTCTCTTTCAAATTACCCCCCCTCCCCCAATTACTATCAGTGTTAGTAATCCCTAAGGAGGCTCTATGCTGTGCTAATTATTCTTTACAAACAGCGATGTATGTCCGTGTTCTCCCATTCATAAGTGTATGACCATGCACATCAAATTAGGATAAGAAGTCTTACAGCATAATATTTTTTTTTAATACTAATAATAATTCTGTCTTGGCAAAGGAAGGTGGATGCTGCTGCCACTATCTGGATTCTCCTTAGTTTTATTGTCTTTCATTCTTTCCTGATTGTGTTTCAACCCTTAATAAATGGAAAAGATGAGCAAATAAAAGCAGGAAATTATATGATGCTATGAAAGGCTGTATTTACTGTTGCCAATAGAACACAGATTGATAGTCTGTCCGTCATCAGGTGGTGAAAAGTTGACATGTTTCCGGCTCGATTTGAAGATAAACAACAGAAATGGTAACCTTGTGAAGGCTGGGATCCCAGTGATAAGGCAGTGTTTGGCTCACTCTGACTGAGGTGAGGCCTTTCATTCCACCCCAAATAACAAGGCTAGAGGGACCTTGTTATCCTCCTCACTTCTGCACCATGCCTGTCAGCCAGGCCGGCAATTACTCTGTCGGAGCGATTTGGATGGCTTTCCTAAGAGTGTGGCCTGACACCTGTCTGTTAGCTGCACTTGTCTACATATCAGACAGCTGGGTTCAACTCGTATTTAACATTTTTCAAATCTTGTGAACTTTTGATTGAGACTGTCTAGAGTGCCATTACCATGAGCCCGTTCTCCCCATTAAGGTGCCACCAACCTCCTGTGGTACCAATTATGTATCACAGACATCCAGGGGACATTATGCTTGTGAATTAGTACACATGTCGAAAAAGTGAATAAAAGTTTTCTAAACACAGAAAAGTATAAACTGTACAGTATAACTTAAAATAGAGAAGTCATATCACTTTCAGATTTTACTGCTAACACTAGAGACAGCCTCACCTAAGGTGGCATCACAAATTAAACGTGTTTCTTTAGAATTGCACAGCAATTGGAGCATTACATTTCAGGTTGTCACCAAGGGTTGGAAAGAAGGCTGGCGGGGATCGCAGTTCATTTCAGCGGCCCTGTGGACCGTGGCAATCTTTTAAAAGCTCATCATTCCCCCTAATGCTCATTAGGCTGGCTGAACATGCCTTTAAAAAAGTCAGAACGCCAAACTGAGGCACTGATCCCCCTGATGCACCCTATTGTCTACAGCCTCCTCTTCGCTCCTTTTGCCTAGCACACTTTCTCAAAGAGATTCATGGTTGAGACGGAAGCACTCGGAGCAGACTGAACTTCAGAAGTTTTCGCTCACTGAAACATCACTGCAGCAGTGTGTAAAGTTGTTTTTCTATCGCTCATAACTTCCCCTCCATCTGATCATCCGTCTGTGGTCACTGCAATATTTTGTAAACACAATCTGAGAAGGACTTACAAATATTTATGGTGTTACAAACAGCAGTACAAACAGCAGCTTTCCTCCTGTGACAACACCTGTTTGCAACATCAATTAACTACAAGCTAATTATACTTCCAAAATAATTGTATTCGCCTCCTCCCAGTTTGGTGGATGAATCCACTACACCTTACTTAAGAATAGCTACAATGATTTGTTCAGTAATAGTGTCCTCACTATATCATTATACGGATGTATTGAGTGTCATGACAACCATCTCTTTGTGTCATGTATGGCATACAGATGGACCTGAGGGGTTTCCGCTGCTCTGGACCCAGACTCCATGTGGGTCCACATCACAAGTTCTCTCTCTATCAGGAACAGGGTGTTAACATCAGACATCAGACAGATACGATCTCTGTCAGTGTCATTGGCCAGGACACGATTAAGAGTGCAGATATCTCCATGGGAAAAAATTATTTTCTTTTCCAAACACATTTGCTTCCTATTAAGATAAGTCCTTAAATACACACACAAAGACTATACACAACACGAAGACCCCCCCCCCCCCCCTCTTGATCTCTCTTTTTCTCTCATGTCCAACCCTGTAAGTCATGTGCTTACCTCCCTGTAGGGGCGTAAAGCTGTGGCCTCACTGTCGGGTAGCGGTGCAGGGGGAATTAGACTAGACTATGTCCCCACGTTGCACCATTATCTCTGGCTGCAGGGCATGTAACAGCTCCCCTTTGAGTGCTAGCGCTTGCGGTATGGTGATAACCTGCAGGAAATATAGTACAAAGCTATGAGGCCCGCCTGCTTGCGTGGATAATTTCTGTATGAGGGTTGTACTGATTACAGATCACATCCTGCGTCACTGGTCATGTCTGTGTATGTCTCGGCTCTCCGGGTATTGACAGACATACAATGCCTTCAGAAAGTATTCACACCCATTGACTTTTCCCAAATTCTGTTGTGTTGCAGGGGTGGCAGGTAGCCTAGTGGTTAGAGCTTTGGACTAGTAACCGCAAGGTTGCAAGATCGAATCCCTGAGCTGATTAGGTAAAAATCTTTCGTTCTGCACCTGAACAAGGCAAGGTTCCTAGGCTGTCATTGAAAATAAGAATCTGTTCTTAAGTGACTTGCCTAGTTAAATAAAAAGCTAATATTTGGGGCCTATCAATCTATCTTTATATTTTCACTGATGATTATGTCATAGACTGGTATTGATCAGACAATTCAGTTAAATAGTAAAATAAAGGTAATTAAAAAAACATCCTGCATTTAAAATGGATTTAGATTTTTGGTCACTAGCCACTAATACCCCATAAAGTCAAAGTGGAATTATGTTTTTCAACATTTCTACAAATTAATAAAAAATGAAAAGCTGAAATGTCTTGAGTCAATAAGTATTAAACCTCTTTGTTATGGCAAGCCTAAATAAGCTCAGGAGTAAAAATGCGCTTAACAAGTCACATAATAAGTTGCATGGACTCACTCTGTGTGCAATAATAATGTTTAACATGCTTTTTGAATGACTACCTCATCTCTACCCCCTGCACACAATTATCTGTAAGGTCCCTCAGTCGAGCAGGGAATTTTAAACACAGATTAACCCATAAAGACCAGGGAGATTTTCCAATACCTCACAAAGAAGGGCACCTGTTGGTAGATGGGTAAAAACAATGAATATCCCTTTGAGCATGGTGAAGTTATTCATTAAACTTTGCATGGTGTATCAATACACCCAGTCACTACAAAGATACAGACGTCCTTCCTAACTCAGTTGCCAGAGAGGAAGGAAACTGCTCAGGGATTTCACCATGAGGCCAATAGTGACTTTAAAACAGCAATAGAGTTTAATAATGGCTGTGATAGGTGAAAACTGAGGATGGATTAACAACATGGTAGTTACTCCACAATACTAACCTAATTGACAGAGTGAAAAGAGGGAAGCCTGTACAGAATAAATATATACCAAAACATGCATCCTGTTTGTAACAAGGTGTTATGTTTGGGGCAAATCCATTACAGCACATTACTGAGTACCATAGTGGTAGCTGCATCATGTTATGTGTATGCTTGTAATTGTTAAGAACTGGGGAGTTTTTCTGGATAAAAAAAAATGGAATGGAGCTAAGCACAGGCAAAATTATAGGGGAAAACCTGGTTCAGTCTGCTTTCCACCAGACACTGGAAGATGAATTCACATTTCAGTAGGACAATAACCTAAAACACAAGGCTAAATCTACACTGGAGTTGCTTACCAAGAAGACAGTGAATGTTCCTAAGTGGCCGAGTTACAATTTTGACCTAAATCTACTTGAACATCTATGGCAAGAACTGAAAATGTTTGTCTAGCAATGATCAACAACCAATTTGACAGCTTTAATAATTTTGAAAAGACTAATGGGCAAATGTTGCACAATCCAGGTGTGGAAAGCTTTGCCAAAGGTGCCAAAGGTGCTTCTACAATGTATCACAGGAATGTGAATAGTTATGTAAATGTGATATTTCTGAATTTCATTTTCAAAACATTTGCAAAGATTTCTGGAAGCATGTTTTCCCTGTGGTATTGTGTGTAGATGGGTGGGGAAAAAAATTATTGAATCCATTTTGAATTCAGGCTGTAACACAACAAAATGTGGAATGAGTCCAGGGGTATGAATAATTTCTGAAGGCACTGTATGCATGACACACACATAGATCACATGAGCTTTATTAGTTACGTTTAGGGGTGACTGGACTCTAATTTACTGGGCCACAGACTGATAGATGATTTGTCAGGGTTCCTTCCAATGGCCCACCCAATCGCTATCTCACAACTAGTGCCTATGTTTATGGCTTGAGGCAGGTGAACTCAAACTTTAAATTTCACGTAAACATTTTGCAATATTGTCCTGTGCTTATTACATGATGGTCCTGTGTCCCGGGCCAGGTTAAGTCTACTCCAGCATTTTAAAAAGTGTCTAAATGGAGAATCTGTATTGATAGCGCATTTGAGAAATATAAATTGGAGGCCAGTGGCCAAGTTAAATGGAGAGGATGGAGAGGAGGGTATTAAAGAATTTGGCAGAATGATGAATGTGGCTTGGCACAGTTATGCATTGTTGAGAGCCAACAGTTCTTTTAATTCCATAGATTTTTGCTAATCAATTACAATAGCAGGAATGAGTTTAATCTTTCCAAGCCTCTGTCTTGGAGCTAACTTGGAGAAAATGTAATTTCCAGTAACAACAAAAATCCCACAAATGACCATCTTTAAAGAATGAACACACTTAATATGAATATTAGTCTAAATAACCCAGCATAGCGACGGGCGTGTAATTACAACTTCATTTAATGAACATGGTTGCTGGGGTTGTCGTAATCAGCGGCTCGTTTTAATTTGCTTTGGCGGTGCCTCAACCACCGCTTCCCCACTGGTATACTGTGAAATACGAAAGGGGTTCAATATATTTCGAGCAGCAATACTGATTTGATTATGACCATCGTAATAATGGCTGCTGCTGTTTTGCTTCCACTGGAACGTTTGGATGGGCGCCATGGATTTTAAGATGAACAAACCATCTTGTTTTTATTTAGCAACATATCTTCAACTGAAAAGATGAAGGAGAGCAGTGGAAGTGAATATAGCGCTTTAGAACATATTTCAATATGCTATACAAATATACTATGCTATACTGGGAGAGAGAGAAAGACAGAAAGACAGAGAGAGAAAGACAGAGAGAGAAAGAGAGAGAGAGAGAGAGAGAGAGAGAGAGAGAGAAGACTGCACCAGAGATGGTAATTTATTGAGTAGCCGCTAGTCATTGCTGCTAACCTCTAAGAATCATACTAATGTTTTGAATTAGCTGTTCCTATCACAAGCTAGCTGTGACAAGCGCCACCAAATCCCTGCATGTGTCACGGCCGTTAAAAGAAGAGGACCAAGGTGCAGCGTGGTGAGCGTACATTTTCCTTTTATTAATAAAAATGACGCAGAACAAAACAATAAACACTACAAAAACAAACCGTGAAGCTAAAGGCTATGTGCCCTAAACAAAGTCAACTTCCCACAAACACAGGTGGGAAAAAGGGCAGCCTAAGTATGGTTCTCAATCAGAGACAACAATAGACAGCTGTTCCTGATTGAGAACCCTACCCGGCCAAAACATAGAACTACAAAACATAGAACATAGAATACCCACCCCAACTCACGCCCTGACCAAACCAAAATAGAGACATGAAAAGGATCTCTAAGGTCAGGGTGTGACAGCATGCCACACACACCTAACACACAAGCAGTGCATGACAACAACGTGTGTGACATGAATGTGCGCATTTTACATCATACTGTATATGTGTTCGGCAGCAGGTGTGTACGTTTGGACTTACGTGTTTCAACAATGTTTGAGCCGCACTTCTAGATGGTAATGATCCAGCACAGCCAATTAAAAACCAGCCGGGAAGTTTTTAGTTGTCTGAGGGAACACCGCATCGTTTTTCCCCTCAGATGTAATCGTTGCTATTTATGATCGGCGGATTCCGCACCGACCTTTGTCATCCATCCGCGCTTACTGTTCGCTTGACTGACAAGCCAGCCTCGGAAAAGGTAGAAAACTCTTTGAAAATCAGATCATTGGAGACATTCCCGACATTCCCAGTGACAGCTTGGAGGGAGCCGAGTCGCACAGCATTAGGATGAGAATCATTCCTCTATTTCCTACGTCTATTTCAGTCACTGATGACTCACGGTGACAAATATATTATTTCTGAAACACACATGTCCCCGTTTCAGTTGAATAAGATAGAATTATGGTTGTCTTTCTAATACACTTTGACCGAACGTTTTGAGCTTGTGGGCTTCCGTCTTGTTTCGATTGATCATGTTAAATAGGAAGCAGGTTTTTTCTCTGGCTGTAAAGTTTGGCCTTGCTGTACAGCGTAGATTTTATATTTAAAGAAGCAGGCAACTGAACAGAATCCTCTCTACCGGACCTGAACTGGTGTTTTAAGGTAGTAGTCCATTGAAGGTAGTCTCTTTAATTTTTGCCAATCTATCTCCTGTGAACAGAGTAAATGGAGGTGTTTTCAGTCTGTCAGACGAGCAGGAAGCCAGACAAGTGTTAGGTGATGAGTGTGTGTGTGATGAAGGAAAAGGGTAAGAGATTGGAGAAAGAAAATTGAGGAGAAAAAAAGGAACTCGGGATATCTGTAAGTTCTCCACTGTTGTCAACAGCCAACAAGCAGCAAAAGAGGTACTGTTATGCTGAGTAGATCCATTGGGTGTAATACATGGAGATCAATGGAGATGTTTCACTATGGACAGCATTCTGACTTGAGATCCATACAGATGTTTCACTATGGACAGCATTCTGACTTGAGATCCATACAGATGTTTTACTATGGACAGCATTCTGACTTGAGATTCATACAGGTTTATATCCATGAATGATTTAACTCTGAATCTGCCTAAATGTGATATGTCTTTTACAAACCTTCAACAAAAGTACAGTCCTCCCGAGTAGTCCTACGATTGGTTGAATATGCTATCAACCTGTAATTGGCTTCTGAAAGCAATTAATCACTATTCACCCTTCTATTTCATTTGATATGAACCAATTTCTTCCATAAACACTGACATAGTTAACACACAGACAAGCCCGTTAAGCCTAGCCAGGGATGATGATTTATTTTCCTATTGTAATTCTGATGACTTAGGCCCACTAGGATCGGTAATTGGCCCTATCACAATTCAACCCTTCAGGGGTTGAGCCGCCATTAACGAGAAGCTGTAAAAAAAGAAAAAGAAAAGACAATTACACTAAATCAATCAGGAAGTGAAAATGGAGCGTTTATGAAAAGCAATGACAAACGAGACCAGCGCCACAATGTCTCCTGTAGAACCCATGTTCCATTGTCTACTGCTTTTGTGGCCAACATCTGAAAAAAAACTTGGAAAAACACCACCTCTGTTGTGTCAGCCTATTTATCTCAATTCCATTATGATGCTCTTTCTCTTGGGATTGACAAGAAAAGCAGGGTGAAAACAAAAGATATCTTTTTTAAAACCAATCACGTCATGCATATTCACAGTGCTGTCTATATTTTCCCGTTGCAAAGTGTAGGGCAGAGCAGTGAATAGGTTCCAAGGCTGTGGTGTCCACACAGGAAGCACAGACGTGAACATGCTCTCTCTCTCTCGCTCTTTCACAAACACACACACATGATTGTATACTCTCACTCCCACCTCTGTTGTTCACACATTATCCATACCCTCTCTTTTCACTTGTACACACAGATAAATAAATAAATACCATCACACACACATGCACAAATAATGTCACATAAGCATGCAGTACCAAATATGGCTATCTTCTGTATCACGACACAACTGATTGGCTCAAACGCATTAAGAAGGAAAGACATTTCACAAATGACCTTTTAACAAGCACACCCGCTAATTGAAATGCATTCCAGGTGACTACCTCACGAAGCTGGTTGAGAGAATGCCAAGAGTGTGGAAAGCTGTCATCAAGGCAAAGGGTGGCTACTTTGAAGAATCTCAAATCTCAAATATATTTTGATAGGTTTAACACTTACATGATTCCATATGTGTTATTTCATAGTTTTGATGTCTTCACTATTATTCCACAATGTAGAAACCCTTGAATGAGAAGGTGTGTCCAAACTTTTGACTGTACATAAACACACACATACAGTATGCCTAGTGTTTGTCCTTCCCTGGTGTCCCTGTAGTGGTGGTGCTGGTGTCCCTGTAGTAGTGGTGCTGGTGTCAAGGCCCTGTAGTAGTGGAGCTGGTGTCAAGGCCCTGTAGTAGTGGAGCTTTTGTCAATGCCCTGTGGTAGTGGTGCTGGTGTCAAGGCCCTGTAGCAGTGGGGCTGGTGTCAAGGCCCTATAGTAGTGGGGCTGGTGTCCCTGTAGTAGTGGAGCTGGTGTCAAGTCCCTGGAGTAGTGGTGCTGGTGTCGAAGCCCTGTAGTAGTTGTGCTGGTGTCCCTATAGTAGTGGAGCTGGTGTCAAGTCCCTGTAGTAGTGGTGCTGGAGGCAAGGCCCTGTAGTAGTGGTGCTGGTGTCCCTGTAGTAGTGGTGCTGGTGTCCCTGTAGTACTGGAGCTGGTGTCAAGGCCCTGTAGTAGCGGTGCTGGTATCCCTGTAGTAGTGGTGCTGGTGTCCCTGTAGTAGTGGTGCTGGTGTCCCTGTAGTAGTGGTGCTGGTGTCAATGCCCTGTAGTAGTGGTGCTGATGTCCTTGTAGTAGTGGTGCTGGTGTCCCTGTGGTAGTTGTGCTGGTGTCAAGGCCCTGTAGCAGTGGGGCTGGTGTCAAGGCCCTGTAGTAGTGGAGCTGGTGTTCCTGTAGTAGTGGAGCTGGTGTCAAGGCCCTGTAGTAGTGGAGCTGGTGTCAAGGCCCTGTAGTAGTGGAGCTGGTGTTAAGGCCCTGTAGTAGTGGAGCTGGTGTCAAGGTCCTGTAATAGTGGAGCTGGTGTCAAGGCCCTATAGTAGTGGTGCTGGTATACCTGTAATAGTGGAGCTGGTGTCAAGTCCCTGGAGTAGTGGTGCTGGTGTCGAAGCCCTGTTGTAGTGGGACTGGTGTCCCTGTAGTAGTGGAGCTGGTGTCAAGGCCCTATAGTAGTGGAGCTGGTGTCAAGTCCCTGGAGAAGTGGTGCTGGTGTCCCTGTAGTAGTGGAGCTGGTGTCAAGTCCCAGGAGAAGTGGTGCTGGTGTCCCTGTAGTAGTGGAGCTGGTGTCAAGGCCCTGTAGTAGTGGTGCTGGAGGGCAAGGCCCTATAGTAGTGGTGCTGGTGTCCCTGTAGTACTGGTGCTGGTGTCCCTGTAGTAGTGGTGCTGGTTTCCCTGTAGTAGTGGAGCTGGTGTCAAGGCCCTGGAGTAGTGGTGCTGATGTCCTTGTAGTAGTGGTGCTGGTGTCCCTGTGGTAGTTGTGCTGGTGTCAAGGCCCTGTAGCAGTGGGGCTGGTGTCAAGGCCCTATAGTAGTGGTACTGGTTTCCCTGTAGTAGTGGAGCTGGTGTCAAGGCCCTGTAGTAGTGGTGCTGATAACAAGGCCCTGTACCAGTGGTGCTGGTGTCCCTGTAGTAGTGGAGCTGGTGTCAAGGCCCTGAAGTAGTGGTGCTGGTAACAAGGCCCTGCAGTAGTGGTGCTGGTGTCAATGCCTGTAGTAGTGGTGCTGGGGTCCCTGTAGTAGTTGTGCTGCTATCAATGCCCTGTAGTAGTGGTGCTGGTATCCCTGTAGTAGTGGTGCTGGTATCCCTGTAGTAGTGGTGCTGGTATCCCTGTAGTAGTGGTGCTGCTATCAAAGCCCTGTAGTAGTGGTGCTGGTGTCAAGGCCTTGTAGTAGGCTTTGATACCAGTAGGCCTTGTAGTGACACGTTGACGTTTATTGTCATGAGTCTTGTCCTTGAGGCAGAACTGATAGATATGCCAGCTGCAATGTCAAAATTGGCTATATCAAATTCATAAAAACAAAAATGTTTTAGTCTTAATTTAACGTTAAGGTAAGGCATTAGGGTTGGCAGTGTGGTTAAGGTGTGGTTTAAAATCAGATTTTATGACTTTGTGGCTGTGCCAGCTAGTGGCCACTCTGCAGAGCTGCCTCCAGAACACGTTAACCTGCATAATAGTGATGCTGGTGCCAAGACCCATTATGGAGGCAATTCATCTCCATCTTCCTCTTCACCTGGAGACACACCCTTTCCCCTCTAACTCTGCTTTGATGAGGAGGGGCTGTGTGTGTGTGTGTGTGTGTGTGTGTGTGTGTGTGTGTGTGTGTGTGTGTGTGTGTGTGTGTGTGTGTGTGTGTGTGTGTGTGTGTGTGTGTGTGTGTGTGTGTGTGTGTGTGTGTGTGTGTGTGTGTGTGTGTGAGTGCGTGCGTGCGTGCTTGTGTGCGTGTGTGTGCGCGCGCGCATGTGTGTGTGTGTGTGTGTCTGTACGTTCGTCCATGCGTGTCTCTTGAAATCCACAAACACACATGAAAACATACATTTGGGTCTGATACTCAAATTGCTGTGATTGGTAGAAAGAAAACAAGCGATGGGATTGGATTGTATGGTTTACCTGTTTATCTGTTTTGAGGTAAATGTCTCAAATTGGTGTCTATATGTGAAATAAATGTGTTGAACTATAAGAGCCTCTTTGCTCTTCTATGCTATGATATCGATGGGTGCTTCCCTAATTTGAAGATCCATTGGGAATTCTAGCAGACATCCCTTGCCAAATATAGTGTGATTACTCAAAGAAAATTGCATAGACAGAGCAATGGGGGTTTCAGTGTGAAAGGCTCAACAGTGCCTCTGACAGGTTTGTTATTAAAGTGCATTTGTGCCCTTATATCTTATAGGAGTGTTACCCAGAACATCTAATCTAGAGAGCCCTGTACAGGTTTGAATTGACTGAATCTGAGCCTTACTTTTACAATATTCCTATAGAGAGAAACTTTTGACTTTTTTATTTGTTATTTCTTTCACGTGTGCATTTGTTATGTAACACTTTACTTTACAGGCACCTTATTACAATGGTATTATTCAGGTGCATTGTAACAAGTATTTTAACACATCGTACCATTTTTTCAAATGTAATTACAATGCATTGCAATTTTCTATGTAAGTACACAATGTTGTTTATCAGTAATAGCAAGAGCAATATAAGTCTTATGGGCATAGAAGCCCTCAGGTAGCATTGCTAATGTATAAAAGTAGTGCTTAATCAAAGTAACCCCCCACCCCATCATTGGAATTTGACCGGTCTGGGCTCTCCACTCTGATCCTATCTGATCTGGGCTGTACAGAGAGGTGTAGCACGTAGTCCATCACAGTCCACCACATTCCCACCTCTATTCATCATGTCGAAATCTAGGGAATCACAATGGCACACATTCTCACCAATGAGCTACAAGTCTCACCAATGAGCTCTTATGCGAGCCCAATCCACCTCTCTACTCCTTAGAATAGTCTCTCCCGTACATAGAGTCTCTTAAGTTTAGCATATTTTATGAAGACACCACAAGCCATTGTTGTTTATATGCATACAGATGAATAATCTATTTTTAGTGGGAGAAATTAGAAAATGAAAACCAGCACTGGCTCAGCTGTCTGGACACCAAAGAGCTTATGAATGTGATTTGTATCCTTCTTTTGTGTTGCTGGGGTTGGTAATAAAAACCATGGAGACTGGTAAATGATAGCAATGGGACGCAGGGACGCCATTTTGTTAGCCAGGCTCATTGCGATGGGCATTCGTGAGGATTTAGAAGGGTGTGTTCCCTAGCAGATAAGCCCATTCTGCTCCTCCCTCTAGACAAAAGGCCCCATATTTGGCCAACTGCAGCTCCAAATAACAAAGTCCAAGGGGCATTTGGGCAGTGGTGTTAGTGTGAGGAGAGGAGGAGTTCACACACACACACACACACACACACACACACACACACACACACACACACACACACACACACACACAGACACACATACACACACACACACACACACACACACACACACACACACACACACACACACACACACACACACACACACACACACACACACACACACACACAATCAAGTACGCTATAGCACATACACACACACACACAGTATTGTATATAGAAACAAACTCCTTCACATAACACACAAACACACATACACACACACACACACAAACAAGTACGCTATAGCACATACACACACAGTATTGTATGTAGAAACAAACTCCTTCACATAACACACAAACACACACACACACACACGCACACACACACGCACACACACACACACACACACACACACACACACACACACACACACACACACACACACACACACACACACACACACACACACACACACACACACACACACACAAACAAGTACGCTATAGCACATACACACACAGTATTGTATGTAGAAACAAACTCCTTCACATAACACACAAACACACATACACACACACACACACATACACACACACACACACACACACACACACACACACACACACACACACACACACACACACACACACACACACACACACACACAAACAAGTACGCTATAGCACATACACACACAGTATTGTATGTAGAAACAAACTCCTTCACATAACACACAAACACACACACACACGCACACACGCACACACACACACACACACACACACACACACACACACATACACACATACACACATACACACATACACACATACACACATACACGCACGCACACATGCACGCACGCACACACACACACACACACACACACACACACACACACACACACACACACACACACACACACACACACACACACACACACACACACACACACACACACACACACACACACACACAAATGCACTCCCTGATGTTCGACACCCTGATGAGCAAGCTCTCCACTCAGTAGAGTGCTGTTTGCACCACAGAAGTCAAAAGGACATAAAGGCTTCAGGGGTTGATACTGGCCAGGCGGCCGATACTGGCCAGGCGGCCAATGGGAAACCTGTTCAAAAGAGAGGATTTGTGGAATATTGAGCAGTTGAGGGATAGGAAAGGGCACTTTTGCCAAAAAATGATTCTGTTTTGTCTCGTGGTGCTCTTGGGAAAGGCTAGAGGCACTGCCAGGATAAAGGACAAAAAGACGGAGACCGCCTAAATATAAAAAGATGGCAGTTCATTCCGGCGTTTCATCGCCATTCCGTTTGGTCTGTGTGCTCTGCATTGCAGTTGACAGAAACAAGAACATCTTTAGAGAGAAGAAGCTCACGTCTTACTTAAGGGGATATAATGACTGGTTATAATAGGAAAATTAATAACGGATATTAAAGATAAAGATACTTTTTACTTATAGTTGACTCTAGGTATGATTATGTTGACCACAATTCTATATTCGAACCAGCAATGAACAACATCAACTTCATCAACAACAACTTCAGGTTACCTATAATCTTGCCCTCCAACAGTCCTCAATCATAACTCAATATGCAACATTTACAATCCCCACGGTTGTATGCTTTTTTTATCCCGTTTGATCAGTTCTATTAGCATCTGTATGGCAGTGAATGACTGAAATTGGAACGAACAGCCTTCAAGGTTTATGGATTCGGTTGTACAGAACCTTGTTGCTCGAGGGTAACAGACAGGCCCTCTGTAATGTTTCTAGTTGTATTGGCAAAGTATCTCCTTATCCATTAATGAGTTAATTTAGTCCAACCTGCTTGCAATGGTAATTATTATGCGGAGGTGTTGATAATGGATTTCCAGCCACAACAAAGCGTTGCAGAAGTCCATTCATCATTAGCGACGCCTGATTATTTGGCTTTCTTCCATCTCCGAGTTACGTCAACTCGGCGTACAGAACAAGGGCTTCCATTTCAATCTGTACCGCCTACATTTACAATAACATCAATCGTGTGATGGACTACTTTGTCAATGTCGTTTTCATTCAACACAAACCTTTGATCTGTTGCAACTCATTGGTTTTGAAATTTGAGTTTTCAGGAATGTTCGTGAATTCCTTGGAATCCGTTTTTGACTTCAAGTGCACTGCCAGAACATTTCAGTATTACCTCATCATGAGACTGACACAGTGGCTCTGATGATGTGTTATGACAGGTTACAACAACTGACAATGACAGGAAATTCTACCACTCCTAGTATATTGTCTACCAGTGTATTTCTATTGGACTAGACATCAGACATTGCTTTCACAACCACCGGAGGAGAGATGTGAGCTGCAAAACAAGTTTTACAAAACCCGTGTTGACAAAATTACTTTCCAATCCACAAACTCCAAACTGAAAGGGAATTGGCGTAATGCATTTGAGTTGCATGACATTGTCCTGCCAAGAGTTGCTGAATATCTCTTCATTTTCAAACATAATACGAACCATGCTAATTTGACATAATAGGTGGGTAACCAAACGCCATTCTCAAAATGTGTTTACCCTCCACGACACCTTTGTTTTGCACCACACCTTTATCCCTCTAGTTCCTCAAGTGAGGTGTGAATAGGTGTGTCAGCTTTCTATCCTTCGGGTAAGGTGATCAATACGTCAGGGGGACCGTTCCTACTGATGTAAGGCCAATTCTCCAAACAGTGGACTTGTGAAAGATGTGAGAGAAGTGCCGACTTGTGGGAAAAAAGTCAAAGCAAGTTTTCGTCATTGACTTGGCCCTGGCTGTCTAACCCTCCCATTCCCTGTCATTGATCAGTAATCTCCTGTGGGCAGACGAGGTGGAATGAGCAGCATGCTGAGTGTTGGACATGTGGTGGAGAGAAGCTCGTGGCATCTTTATGGATTTCTCCGCTAGCTTCCTGATGTAGTGGTGGTCAGGCACACAGTCTAGGTTGTGCTCTCTCCTTATATTCTCTTCTGTGTTTCTCTGTAATTCAATTCATCACATTGTGTCCTCTCTGTTCTTTTATTCACTATTCTTTGCCGGTCCGCTCTTTTTCTTTTGTGCTCTTTCTCTCCCTGTCTGATGTGTTGTCGTCTCTTCTCTGCGACTGTCTTGATCTTAAGTGAACTCTCCTAGTGACACTGCGACGTAGAATGTGTGATGCAACCGTATAAAGATTGTTTTGAAATGGCTCCAGTTCGATTTCTCTCATATGCACAAGCATCTGAAAGATTATTTCTGGTATAATTGTAATCAATGACTTCAGCATGTGAAATGGTTGTAATTTCCGCCTGACCGTGAACTGCATGTCATGCTATCGTTGCATCAGGATGCTCTTTGTCAGCCTTCAAAGACAGTATAGTGTCAATACACTGAGCAGCTCTCCATCTCCCAAGTCAAATGGGGTCTCAATAGTAACCGCACCAGCAATACCAATGATGGGCAATTATGGAGAGCAGTGGAGGCTGGTGGGAGGAGCTATAGGAGAATGGGCTCATTGTAATGGCTGGAATGGAGTCAAACCTGTGGTTTCCAAATGTTGGATATGTTTAATGTTGTTCCATTAATTCCATTCCAGACATTACAATGAACCCATCCTCCTGTAGCTCCTCCCGCCAGCCTCAACTGATGGAGAGGGAGTCGTTCCTTATAGCTGGTTTTCCTCTCATAGGGACAGAGCAGCAATCCCACTGAGCAAAACTGGTTGAATCAATGTTGTTTCCACATAATTTCAACTCACAAAAATCTATGTGATGACGTCGAATCAATGTGGGAAAGTAATTGGATTTGCACAAAGTCATCAACGTAAATGCATTTCATATTTTTTTCACTCAACTTTTTACCTAAATCCAATGAAATGGTGAAATGTTTTGTTGATTTCACATTGAATTCACGTTAATTGACAACTCAACCAAATGTAGATCTAACTAGACGTTGAACTGACGTCTGTGCCCAGTGGGAGATTCCATCCATCTAGAATTGTCTTCATCCCAACCTTGAAACCTCCCACAGACCCTGACTAGACCCCATTGAAAATATGCACTAGAGATTTCAATGAACAAACTCCTTACGATGATTCATGAAGTTCCATTTACTCATTTCTACCAGGTGAATTCTGGTGTAACTAAACACACAACAGGGCTCTGAGAGAAAGACCATGGATAATTGTTATTCAATGTTACACAGCAATAAGTATTACTGTAAATAGTGTTAGCTGATTAGGTGTTTCATGCGGTTATTAGAGGATAATCTTTACAGTTGAGTACAACTGTCTGGAACATTTGATCTGATTCTGAGGTAGACTAGATTGGGAAACATTTGACGAGGCAGCAGAGAGATAGGACCAAGAAGGAGATGGAGGAGAGGACTGATGCTGGGTGCAGGTACTGTATATTTATAGTCTACTTGAGAGAGGTAGTGCTGTAGGGAAGCCGCTGGCATTTTGAGGTGCAGATGAGTTATATCTGCTACGTTATTGATCATCAGTGCAACCGAAAAATAGACTTGGCTGCTCCATCGTTACTCTCTTTTATTTGAAGTGCAACCCCAGAAAGAACATGTGCATGCAGGAAAGAACACACACACACACACACACACATACACACACACACACACACACACACACACACACACACACACACACACACACACACACACACACACACACACACACACACACACCTGGAGGCAAGCATACAACACAACACACGCACACACACACACACACACACACACAGGAAAGCCTAATTTTATCACGCTGATTATTTCACACTGCAAGGAGCCAGATACTATTACCCAGGGAACACTTCTTTCTTCCAGGCTTTTAGACATGTTTTTTTCCCCATTCCGCTGTTGAAGCGATTTTCCCTTATGAGGTTGCATTTGCATGTCCTCCAACTCCTCCTCCAATCACTCCCTTTGTCACTTTATACAATTCCTTTGTTGTTATTTTCAGTTTAATGGCATCTAGGCATGATTAAGCTTTGCGCTCATTTACCGTTCTTCCTCCTTGCACAACACAGAATCAAAATAACGCTTGCGCATTTCCAGTGGGAGAACAGGGTTTGGCCTGGATTGCTCTGCTTTTTTTATCCTACAGATCAACTGGGGCTCGGCGCACACCGAGAGTCTGACTAAACAATGGAGTAGAAGATATATTGTTGTGCGACAGAGACATGAAAGCGATTGCGCCAACACGAGGTACAGATGTAGGATCTTAATTTGAACCAGTTTTCTACAGCTGGAAAATATTCCTGCTGCAACAGGAAACGTGAATTGTTATGTGGATTATAATTAATGGACATTTTTGTAGGGATTGATAACTTTTTCATAAGGGGAAATCAATACTGAAATTTCAAAGCGGAAATTGCAAACTTCAGAATCAATTTTTAACCTCAAATACACTATAACTATGTGCTTTTCATACAACAGTACATTGCAGGAAAGTTGTCCCGCAACAGGGTAATCAAATTAAGATCCTACATCTGTATTGGTAGGTAGCTTTCATCAGGGTGCAATGGATAAATTACTTATCGTTTGCCTAAAACGCTCACACACATGCCATCTCTACCTTCTACACTCGTTTAGTTCTCCCTGAGCAACGCAATTATCTTTTCATTCATTTTCAGACAGGAGGGAGAGCGCCGGCCAGGCTTTGTGGCACCATACAAAGGCAGCAATCGATATGCAGCAATAACTCGTGATCATAGGGAATGCTGTATGGGATGCTAAAACTCGAACATGCAATCTACCATGATAACCAGGAGGATATACACCCCAGCAAACTACTAGTGATACAGAATTAAGATTAAACGAAAACAAAATGGACAAATTGTGTTCATTGCGAAGATAATAAAGGGCTTCATTTTTTCTAGAATGGTACAACGGTCGCAAAGATGATTTGAGGTCTTCAATGTGAATTTTTGAGTCATAGCTGGAAATAAGAATATTTCTCCGTATGACACAATGTATTAATAAAAAAACGATATTTCTTCATATTAATCCTCTCTTCAGTTTAATGGCCTATTATATCTTGTGATGAATCATAAGTCATGTTCTGGGATGTACCTCTGCTTCTGTAATGTGAAGTTAATGGTGTATTTGCATTTCAGCCCAGTGTGCACTCTAAGGTAATATAACATGTCAAACACTTATAAATGCACATAAGTGTATTGAGTGTGTGTATGCGTGATTGATACTGCATTTGTGTGCATAGATGTTTGTGTGTGTGTCTTTGTGTGTGTGTATGTGTACTTGTTGATACAACAGTGGCTAAGATGAGGAGAAGTCTGTCCATAATAAAGCGCTGCTCTGCCTTCTTAACAACACTATCAACAAGGCAGGTCCTACAGGCTCTAGTTTTGTCGATCCTGGACTACTGTTCAGTCGTGTGGTCAGGTGCCACAAAAAGGGAAATTTAGGAAATTTACAATTGGCTCAGAACAGGGCAGCACGGCTGGCCCTTAAATCTACTGTACACAGAGATCTAACATTAATAATATGTGCAGTATGTACATCTCTCATGGCTCAAAGTGGAAGAAAGATTGACTTCATCACTACTTGTTTTTGTAAATCAAATGAAATTGTATTGGTCACATGCACATATTTAACAGATGTTATTGCGGGTGTAGCGAAATGCTTGTGTTCCTAGCTCCAACAGTGCAGTAGTATCTAACAATACACAACATTACATACAAATTTAAAAGTAAAAGAATGGAATTAAGAAATACATAAATATTAGGACAAGCAATGTCAGCGTGGCATTGACTAAATACAGTAGAATAGAATACAGGATATACATATGAGAATAGTAAAACATTATGTAAACATTATTAAACATTATTGTAAGAAGTGTTGACATACTGAATGCACCGAGGTGTCTGTTTAAACTACTAGCACACAGCTCGGACACACATGCATACCCCAAAAGGCATGCCACCAGAGGTCTCTTCACAGTCCCCAAGTCCAGAACAGACTATGGGCGGCGCACAGTACTACGTAGAGCCATGACTACATGCAACTCTATTCCACATCAGGTAACTGATGCAAAAAAAAATAAAAGATCAAAATAGAACTTATGGAACAGCAGGGACTGGGAAGAGACACACACATAGGTACAGACACACGCATATGCACAGTCATGCACTCTACTCATATGTACATTGTAATATTGTTGTATGGTGGTATTATACATTTTGTGTTGTAGATACAGTATGTAGTGGTGGAATAATGTTATGTGATGTACTGTTTTATATTTTATCTTATGTGTAATGTAAGTGCCTTAATGTGTTTGGACCCCAGGAAGAGTAGCTGCTGCCTTGGCAGGAACTAATGGGGATCCCTAATGAATACAAATACAAATACAAATGTGTGTAAACACTTAGTTTTCATGCAAAGCTTGCCCCCTCTCGTTATTCCCAAAAAACCCCCCCCCCCCCCCCCATCATCCCCTCACTATTCCTGAACACTTGTACATGTGTGAAATAGGACAAATATAAGCACCCATACTCTGTAGACTCAGTATTAGCAACATTAACACTCCAGTCACACACACACACCCTCTCTCTCTCTCTCTCTCTCTCTCTGCTTCTTAACCTGCAGCGTCAACTCCCATTGGAGAGGCATAATAGAGAGAGAGGTGTATAGAGGAGAGGAGAGAGGGGATGGATTGAGAGATAGAGAAAGAGAGGGAACAGAAAAGGAGAGAGGAGGCGTGAAATAGATTGAACTCATATACAGAAAATGTTTTATTGTCAAAACCTGATAGGTGCAGTGAAATGTGTTTTACAGGGCCAGACATAGTTGTACAGCGCCCGTGGAGAAAATTAGGGTTAAGTGCCTTGCTCAAGGGCACATTGGCAGATTTTTCATTTTGTCTGCTGGGGTAATTCAGTTACTGGCCCAATGATCTAACCGCTAAGCTACCTGTCCAAGATGAGATGAAGGGGTCCTTGTGGATGAGTGGTGAACACCTGTGTTTCCTGCAGCTATAAGTAGTGAGGGATGGTGCCCAGAAGCAATATGTATTGAGGGACGGTGCCCTACAGCTATGTGGAGTGAGGGACGGTGCCCTGCAGCTATGTGGCGTGAGGGATGGTGCACTGCAGCTATGAGGGATGGTGCCTTTCTCCATTCTTTTCCAATCAAATCAAATCAAATTGTATTGGTCACATACATTTGGTTAGCAGATGTTAATGCAAGTGTAGCGAAATGCTTGTGCTTCTAGTTCCGAAAGTGCAATAATATCTAACAAGTAATCTAACAATTCCACAATAACTATCTAATACACACAAATCTAAAGGGGTGAATGAGAATATGTACGTTTAAGTATATGGATGAGCGATGGCCAAGCCGCATAGGCAAGGTGCAGTAGATGGTATAAAATACAGTATACACATGTGATATGAGTAATGTAAGATACGTAAAAATTATTAAATTGGCATTATTTAAAGTGGCATTGTTTAAAGTGACTAGTGATCCATTTATTAAAGTGGCCAGTGATTGGGTCTCAATGTAGGCAGCAGCCTCTCTGAGTTAGTGATTGCTGTTTAGCAGTCTGATGGCCTTGAGATAGAAGCTGTTTTTCAGTCTCTCGGTCCCAGCTTTGATGCACCTGTACTGACCTTGCCTTCTGGATGATGGTGGTGTGAACAGGCAGCGGCTCGGGTGGTTATTGTCCTTGATGAGCTTTTTGGCCTTCCTGTGACATCGGGTGCTGTAGGTGTCATGGAGGGCAGGTAGTTTGCCACCGGTGATGTGTTGTGCAGACCGCACAACCCTCTGGAGAGCCTTGCAGTTGAGGGCGGTGCAGTTGCTGTACCAGGCTGTGATACAGCCCGACAGGATGCTCTCGATTGTGCGTCTGTAAAAGTTTGTCAGGGTTTTGGCTGACAAGCCAAATTTCTTCAGCCTCCTGAGGTTGAAGAGGTGCTGTTGCGCCTTCTTCACCACACTGTCTGGGTGGGTGAATCATTTCAGTTTGTCTGTGATGTGTACGCCCAGGAACGTAAAACTTTCCACCTTCTCCACTGCTGTCCCTTTGATGTGGATAAGAGGGTGCTCCCTCTGCTGTTTCCTGAAGTCCACGATCATCTCCTTTGTTTTGTTGACGTTGAGTGAGATGTTGTTTTACTGACTCCACACTCCAAGTGCCTGTCCCACCAACCCCTACCTCTCAATTCTCATTTACCCATCAACCCCCCTCCAGCCCACGCCTTCCACTCATCCCTGACCTCCAACCCCCACACTAACCCCCCGACGCGCTGAACCCACGCCCTTTACCCCAACCAGTAATCAACCTTAAAGGGATAGTTTACCTAGCCGTTTCCACCAACCACTAACTTTAACATTGTTTAACCAAAAACCAACCGTCAATGTAGGCCAAATTAGCATGCTTTACACTTTCATGCTAACTGTCCATATCATTATCCACTCAATACCCACTCAATACCCACTCAAAAACCTTCCTTCCCCTACTCTCTGGCCTTGTCCATCCTCATCCCCTGAGAGACAGCATCCTTGGTATGCTGTCTTTCAACCATACAGATGTCGGATCTTCATTTGACCACCCTGTTACAGGAGAACTTTCCTGCAATGCAGGAAATGTAAAACTTGTAGTGAATTTGAGGTTTAGAAAGGCTTCTGAAGTTAATGAAAATCCACTTTGAAATTTCAGACTTGATTTTCCCGGTATAAAATGTATGAACCCCTACATTAAATATTAAATACATTATAATTTACATTTCCTTTTGCTGCCAGATTATTTTTCTGCTGTTGCAAACTGGCTTAAATTATAATCCTAAATCTGTATTACCGTGACCACACTTCCCTAAACACCAACACCTCAAACCTCTTCCCTGCTATCTTTTCCCATCCCGTCTTCCAGTGCCTTGCCTCCCATCTGGCGTCTTCTCCACCCACCTCTTGGCCTGCCACCATTCCTGGATGGCTCTGTGCAGTCATGCCAGCACTAATGTTAATAGGCAGCTCCCTTTAGAGCCACTCTGACCCTGATGTCTCATAAATAGTACGGCTATCAGAGGGACTGGCAACACAATAGCTCACCAAGCAGGCACAATGTATCTCACACGCCCATCACCAGCATGTGAATGTCTAGACTCTACTGTACATAGGCTCAATACAGACACAGCAGATATTAACATTTAATGGTCTTGTTGAAAACAGACTGACATGTGTAATGTGCAGTGCCAGGAGTTTTCAATAATGCATGGTTGTTTGTAAGATACTGTAGGACGCTCTGTTTGACTGTGTTGTCTCTTGAGTGTGCTAAAAATAGGAGCACATTGGAATTTGTGGATTTGGATTCCAGTTTGAAATGTTTCAGCTTTATTACTGAACAAAAATATGAATGCAACATGTAAAGTGTTGGTCACCTTTTTCAAGAGCTGAAATAAAAGATCCAAGAAATTTCTCTCAAATTTTGTGCCCAAATTTGTTTACATCCCTGATAGTGAGCATTTCTCCTTTGCCAAGATAATCCATCCACCTGACAAGTGTGGCATATCAAGAAGCTGATTGAACAGCATGATCATTACACAGGTGCACCTTGTGCTGGGGATAATAAAAGCCCACTCTAAAATGTGCAGTTTTGTCACACAACACAATGCTAAGTTTTGAGGGAGCGTGCAAATGGCATTTTAGAGTACAATTGAATGTTAATTTTTTTTACCATAAGCCGCCTCCAACATCGTTTTAGAGAATTTGTCAGTACATCCAACCTGCCTCTAAATCCGCACACCATGTGTAACCACACCAGACCAGGACCTCCACATCCGGCTTCTTCACCAGCGGGATCGTCTGAGGAGGGGGTGGGGGTGCTGAGGAGTATTTCTATCTTTAATAAAGCCCTTTTGTGTGGAAAAACTCATTCTGATTGGCTGGGCCTGGCTCCCCAGTGGGTGGACCTGGCTCCCAAGTGGGTGGGCCTATGCCCTCCCAGGCCCACCCATGGCTGCGTCCCTGCCCAGTTGTGAAATCCATAGATTTGGGCCTAATGAATGTATTTCAATTGACTGATTTCCTTCTATCAACTGTAACTCAGTAAAATCTTTGAAATTGTTGCATGTTGCATTTATATGTTTGCTCAGTATACATAAGCTTTGACATAAGCATTAATTAAATGTTTTGCACCTCTTCTGGATTCAGTATTGGTTAACAAGTCCTTATGTAGGTACCCTTAAAGATGGAATTTGCATTAGGGGAAATCAGCGCGACTGGTCGCCCCACCACCTTTGTTATTGCTTTGTTGACAAACTGACATGAGGAGCTTTGCGCAGCATGGTAAACGTTTTTGCAGTACATGTTATGCTGTTCAATTGTGCGTGCAATGGTGTCCAAGGGACTAACTTTTGGGGTGTTGTAATATCCCAAACGGACGTGTCAGTTTCACCATTAAGGATTCCAGCTTTAAGTAACATGTAAAAAAAAAAATATTTGGGGTAAAGATATTGGTATTCGGACTCCAAACCGAAGAATGTCAGATTGCTACTGGAACTATAACATACCAATACACAAATAAGACAATATCTGACTCATTGATTGCAGCATCTCAAATTACAACAGTGCCATAGGAACAATGCAAACAATACATTAATCCAATGAAATGTGACCACGGTTTTAGATGAGGATTTGCAATTCAATATGAATTGAATGTTTGTCCATTTCCTGAATTGATTAACCTTGAGCTAATCACACACATATGCACATATCCATTGATAACTTATTCAACATGCTAGTGTTTCAGTAAATACACAGGCAGTTTAAAAAGCAGTGGTGAGCATGCTTTGACTTGATAAGCAGACCACTATGCAAAACATAAGTATGAAAAAACACCCATTTGTGTGCCTAAGAGTGTCACACACACAGACACACACGCAAAACACACACCCACACGCAGTGGTTTTGTCACACCCGAGAGGCACTTTCTTGATGCATGAGGGAGCCTGTAAATAACCTGTAATCCCTCAACAAGATCTCTCTCTCTCACTTACATACTTACACACAACCACATACACATCTATGCATAATGGAATCATCACCTAGGGTAGCGCACCAACAGAACTAGCGATGGGGCCTCAGGGAAGTCTTGCCTATGCAAGATAAAATGCTAGCTCTGCTTTCAACAGAGGGCGAAGGAACATAACTACAAAACACTTTCAGACACATACACATACACTCTTTGATTTTGTGAATTTTTGGGGATGTCACGATCGTGTGGGGGATTGACGGACCAAAACGCAGCATTTGGAAAATAAGCCATCTTCCTTTTATTATAGAAGAAGGAAAAATGAAACAAAACACTTACAAACTAACCAAAACAATAAACGACCGTGAAGCTAATAAACGATGTGCACACACACATGCTACAAACGTTCAGACATAGACAATTACCCACATCAAACGAAAGCCTATGGCTACCTTAAATATGGCTCCCAATCAGAGACAACAGAAATCAGCTGTCTCTAATTGGGAACCCATTCAGGCAACCATAGACTCTCCTAGACAACTACACCCAACATAGACACAGCTAGACACATACACTCAACACAAACCCATACACTACACCCAACACCCCCTTTACCATATAACCACCCAAAACCGACAAAACACAAACATTCCCCATGTCACACCCTGACCTAACTAAAATAATAAAGAAAACAAAGAATACTAAGGCCAGGGCGTGACAGGGAACTTTTTGGGAGTAAAAATATATTCCCATTCAAAATCCTATTTTCCCTAACCGTATTCTCAACCTTAGCCTTTATTTTGTTGTATTTTTTCTCCCCAATTTTCTGGGATCCAATTGGTAGTTACAGTCTTGTCTCATCGCTGCAACTCCCATACGGACTCGGGAGAGGCGAAGGTCGAGAGCCGCGTGTCCTCCAAAACACAACCCAGTCAAGCCGCACTGCCCGCTTAACCCAGAAGCCAGCCGCACCAATGTGACAGAGGAAACACTGTACTCTGGGTGACCGTGTCAGCATGCATTGAGCCCAGTCCACCACAGGAGTTGCTAGAGCACGATGGGACAAGAACATCCCTGCCAGCCAAACCCTCCCCTAACCCAGACGACGCTGGGCCAATTGTGCGCCGCGCCAATTGTGTGCCCTGCCATGGGTCTCCCGGTCGCGGCTGGCTGCGACAGAGCCTGGACTCGAACCAGGATCTCTAGTGGCACTTAGACAACTGCGCCACTCGGGAGGCCTCCTAACCTTAACCTTAACCCATAAACCTAACCCTAACTCTAACCCTAACCATAACTTTAACCCAAAACCAGTCAGGTAGACTAGCCGTTAAGAGTGTTGGGCCAGTAACCAAAAGGTTGCAGGTTTGAATCCCTGAGCTGGCAAGGTGGAAAAATCCACCACTCTGCCCTTGAGCAAGGCAGGTAACCCCCAACAACAATTGTTCCCCGATGACATGGATTAAGGCAGTCCCCGCACATCTCTGATTCAGAGGGTTAAATGTGGAAGACACATTTCGGTTGAAAGCATTCAGTTGTGCAACTGACTTGATATTGCATTTCCTTAAGCCTAAAATAGAATTTTAACAAATTAAGGACATGAGTCATGACTTTTCAAAAATGTTCTTGTTTTCCTTTCTGGTCAGGACATTCTGGTGACTTGTCAGGAAATTGCGGTCCTTAAAGGGTAGGAAAACATGTTCGCACACACTTTCTCTCTCTCTCTCTCTCTCTCTCTCTTTCTCTCTCTCTGTCTCTTTCTCTCTCTCACACACCAAAGTCATAATTGCTCAGAATCCTCACAGCGCACCTGTAAACTTGTTAAACTCTGGAGGACTGTAGGCTATAGCAGCAACATTGTTTCAGGAGAGAGAAATATTCACCAATCCACCACGGATCATGATTCACCTCAGGCCTCTCCATCTGGTGCCATGCAATCAATGTGACTGTTATAGGACAAGGCCTGTCAAAAGAGGGTTATACTGTATGTGGGTCTCATAAGGGCTAGATTACAATGGATAGAAGCTTATCCTCAAAGGCCCAGTGCCCTGTGGCTTGGCTCCACTGTGTTCTTGTTGTTGTGCACACACACACATGTGGTCTTGGAGGGTTCAATTCCAACCCTAGAAGCTATTTTCCCGTTTTCTTATTTTTTTTCTGAGAGCAAAAAGAAACAGAAGACATGAAAGCATCTACTGACATTCCCACCTCACTTTGGGAGCACGAAATGGAGGGCTGGAGCGAGGGAGACCTCGGAGGACCTGGAGAAAAGAGGAAAGAAAATGAGAGGGGGAAGAGGACGGAACTGAGGGTCTTTGAGTTCTTTTTCTGTCCATAGACGAGTCCTTAGGGGAGCTCGCCCAATCACGTTGTCTAATGTAGCACCTCAACTTTAACCCCGGTAATGCAAGCTAAGCAGAAATAATTGATCCCAGAAGTAATTTATTTTCTCTCTCAATGTCAATGGGGGCAGAGGATAAAAGTAAAAGAGAAAAAGAGTTGGTTGGAAACAACGTAATGGTTTGGCCGCATTGCTCCAGTGTGTTAACATGTGCATAGCAGCAATGGGGGTAGAAAAAGAGGGTGAGAGAGAAAGAGAGAGAGAGCAGAGAGGAGGGAAGATAGGGGTTCCCTATCCACACTGCTGCTTGTGCATATAACATTGTTTATAATATAGAAACGGGAACGTGTGACTGGGAATTTATTCCTAAGGGTCAATAGTTCAGTTACATTTTCCATGTACATTTTTTCTGAACTGAAGTGATACAATCCCGTTACTATAGGGCCCTGACCAGTCTAAACTTCTACTGCTGTTGTACCTGTGTTTACAATGCGAACAACCTACAGGCAAAACATTTACAAAGTCACAAGAAAGTCACTTGTATATGAATTCAAACATGTACAGTATAGTTTTGTAACAGTTTAGGAGTAATCACATTTGAAGCTTTAATTTGCCACCAACCAATGTTCCCTCTGATTGTTTTCGGGCACTGAGCAAATTTCAGTTCTGCTGAGCAACACCCTGGTGCGCATTTACTGTGAACACTGAGGCTGTACCCAATTTAAGTTACAGGTTGAACACTGGCCAAGTAGGCTGCTGTTGCTAGTTAATCATAATGTAAGCCTACCAGAGTGGCCTACCATAAAAAAAAGCATAACATAACATTTTAAAATGGAAATAGCTGTTCTGTCGTTCAGTCTAAAGTAGCAGCAAATGTGCAATGTTCAATGTAGGCCTAGATTCCATGAGACTTTTGAAAAAAAATGCTTCAGACAAGGAGGTGACTGAAAATGTTGTGTTGTTTGATGAAAGAAACTAATAAGAAACTTATGCTCACTAATAAGTCTTGCCTAGTTTGTTGTGTTTCGGTATGTTACATTGAAAGTGACTAATATTGCGTTGATTCAGCACAATTCCCACAGTAGAGCGAAACATTGATAGTGTTAACTAAAGGGGAAAAGTTCAATCTCTGTACAGCACAGGCTGATATTTCATCTGCATGGCAGGGCCGTGCAGGAGCGCTGCTTAGAGGGAACATTGCCACAAACCAACCACCCACTTATGCTCATACACACAAACTACAGGATTTACCTTGCCTCTGTTTAATATCGTTGGGGGTAAAGTATGCATTATGCATCACAATTCTGTCACTGTATGAGAAGTGTACAGATATCATTTACAGAAGGCATGGGTCTGCAGTGTGTGTGCATAGAGAAGATGTCAAGGGAAAGATTGGAGTTGGGACTCGTTTGTCTACAGTACAGTGCTAGTCGACCACAACAGACTCCCAGTTGAGTGGATATCCACACAGAATGTTATTTATATCTATAAATAAAAAAATTATAAAATGTGGAGTTGCATCCCAATATTACACTTAACATACAATACCAGTCAAAAGTCCAAGTCATTCAAGGGTTTTTCTTTATTTTACTATTTTATACATTGTAGAATAATAGTGAAGACATCAAAACTATGAAATAACACATATGGACTCATGTAGTAACCAACAAAGTATTAAACAAATCAAAATATAATTTATATTTCAGATTCTTCAAAGTAGCCACCCTTTGCCTTGATGACAACTTTGCACACTCTTAGCATTCTCTCAACCAGCTTCACCTGGAATGCTTTTCAAACAGTCTTGAATGAGTTCCCAAGTATGCTGAGCACTTGTTGGCTGCTTTTCCTTCACTCTGCAGTCCAACTCATCCCAAACCATCTCAATTGGGTTCAGGTTGGGTGTTTGTGGAGGCCAGGTTATCTCATGCAGCACTCCATCACTCTCCTTCTTGGTCAAATAGCCCTTACACAGCCTGGAGGTGTGTTTTGGATCATTGTCCTGTTGAAAAACAAATGATAGTCCCACTAAGCGCAAATCAGATGGGATGGTGTAACGCTGCAGAATGATGTGCTGTTTTTGCAACTGCACTTTCAAAGTTTTTGAAATGTTCCGGATTGATTGACCTTCATGTCTTAAAGTAATGATGGACTGTCATTTCTCTTTGCTAATTTGAGCTGTTCTTGCCATAATATGGACTTGGTCTTTTACCAAATAGGGCTATCTTCTGCCTTCTGTAAATGATATCTGTACACTTCTCCCCCGACCTTGCCTTCAATGGCTTTCCCCGTCGCCTCTGACTTCTCTCTTTGATGGTGTCGCAGCCTATCAGAGCGATGCGTTCCAGTGAACATGACAGGCTGGTAAGTTGGACTTTTTCCTTCTTAATACTGAATGATAGACGGTCATGTTTGAAGAGATTCCAGAATATTCCCCTGAGCCAAAGCATCTCTTTCTTTCTCATGGTTTCAGCTTAATAAAATACAGTGCCGTCATTCACACCCTGAAAATGAGTGGTTATGTCATTGGCAGACTCTGCGAAGTACACTGACTGTTCTACTGCGAGTATATCCAGAAACTCACCAACCTTGAACGCATCAAGACACATTACATTTCTAATTCCTGAGCACATTGTGTAATACGTTTCTAAAACTTCTGAAGTGAGAGAAGGTTCTCCTGTTATCTGTTTCCCCCAAGGATAACATCTATCAAAGCGCTTTGTGTGATACATTACATGTATTACGTTATCAGAAAGTCCTCTCTCCCACAGTCCTGGACCAACGAGGCCTTATATCGGTTTTACTTCCTCTCCTATTCCAAGGGGCAACAGATTATTACTGCGGCTAAAAATGGCCACAGCTTCATATGGGGCGCCCCCAATAGCGGAGAGAACAGGGCCTGGGATGTGGAGAGAGGGGACCTATCAACCAGAATACACGTTTTTTCCTATGTAGGTCGAGTCTCAGGCACTTTTATGATTTATAATTGCAGATCCCTGACACTTAAAAGTCCTCCACTCCACGCCTCCTCAGATGACCGAGCGCTGGTGTGAGACACAATTAAGGGCAGGCTGTCTGTTTTTTAGCTCATTTATTTTTTATAATGACCACATCAAATTTCATTCTTGCTAATCTGAAGACACTGTGGGAATAGTTTATTAACATAGACAATACCCACAGTCAGAAACTGGGAGCATCTCAGTAAGAGAGGCATCTTTGAAAGTTAGAGCTAGACTTAAAAATCTTTGCCCTTTCAGAGTGATGACTCATCAATTGAACACGCCAGCCTGGTTACAGGGACTACGGTCTGGGCTTGGCACTTTAAAAAGGGCAAGGACTTCGTCTCCAAGGACATCGTCCTGACAATTTACCACACCATGATAACAACTTACCTGGATTACTGTGCCACAGCGTGGCTTCCCACCCTGCAACAGGACAAAAAGACAGGTCTTAACCAGCTACAGCTTCCCACCCTGCATCTGTGCAAGAAGACAGGTCTTAGCCAGCTACAGCTTCCCACCCTACATCAGTGCAAGAAGACAGGTCTTAGCCAGCTACAGCTTCCCACCCTACATCAGTGCAAGAAGACAGGTCTTAGCCAGCTACAGCTTCCCACCCTGCATCAGTGCAAGAAGACAGGTCTTAGCCAGCTACAGCTTCCCACCCTGCATCAGTGCAAGAAGACAGGTCTTAGCCAGCTACAGCTTCCCACCCTGCATCCGTGCAAGAAGACAGGTCTTAACCAGCTACAGCTTCCCACCCTACATCAGTGCAATAAGACAGGACTTAACCAGCTACAGCTTCCCACCCTGCATCCGTGCAAGAAGACAGGTCTTAACCAGCTACAGCTTCCCACCCTACATCAGTGCAAGAAGACAGGTCTTAGCCAGCTATATTGTATCATCAACAGGGCTGCTAGTATCAACACATAAAGAAAGAGGTTCTTCTGCAAAAATCTGAACCACTGACGGTCAGGATCCATTACAACACCCTAGTGACTGTTTTCAAGGCGACACAGCACAAACTGCCCGAATACATGTCAAACCTGTTCAGGTGGGAGTCTCCACCAGAGCAGCAGTCAAAGCCTATAACCAATGGGACCAGCACCTACTGGCACAACCCTCAGTTAAAAACGTTTCAAGGCAGTCTGCAGTTCTTTGGACCATTGCTTTGGAACAAGCTGGACTTATCCACACGACAGCTAGCTAGCATGTCCGCCTTCAGAAGAGCACTGCACATTGCTGGAATGTGAGCGTGGTTTTGTACGTATGCCAATGTGTATGCTGTATATGTTTTCATTGATTCTATTGAACACAAGACTCAGTGGCGAATGTTACAGAGTGGACTATCCCGGCTAAATAAATGAAACACCTATTGTTTCTTATATCTGAAGGGTTATTTAAGCAACACGGCACAAGGGGGTGTGGTATATGGCCAATATACCACGGCTAAGTGCTGTTCTTATGCACAACACAATGCGGCGTGCCTGGATACAGCCCTTAGCCGTGGTAAATTGACCATATATCACACACCCCAGAGGTGCCATATTGCTATTATCAACTGGTTACCAAAGTAATTAGAGCAGTAAAAATAAATGTTGTGTCATACCCGTGGTATACGGTCTGATATACCACGGCTGTCAACCAATCAGCATTCAGGGCTCGAACCACCCAGTTTATAATTAGTAATTTTACCTTTTAGTGTAATGCCCATTTCTTATGACAGTGGGGTGGATAGGTATGTGGAAAAAATATCAAACAAATACACTTTAATGCTAAGAATAGATTTATCCGATCATTCATGAAATCCCTATAAAGAATACTTGTTCATGCTTCATATCAATTATTATTTTATCAATTAACAATACATGAGTCATTGCATGCTAACATATGCATTTAAATCATACTCACACAATTTAAGTTGGGTTAAAGGCCCAGTGCACCCAAAAATGTGAATTTAATGTGTTTTATATACATTTCCACACTATGAGGTTGGAATAATACTGTGAAATTGTGAAAATTATAATAATGCCCTTTTAGTGTAGCATTCTGGGTGAAAAGGCCTGAAATGGTAACCACAACTGGATTGTAGAATATTTGCCCATTATTCTTTTATCTTCAAGTTGGTTTTTGATCATTGCTAGACAGCCATTTTCAAGTCTGCCATAGGTTTTCAAGCTGATTTAAGTCCTAACTGTAACTAGGTCACTCAAGAACATTCAATGACGTCTTGGTAAGCAACTCCAGTGCATATTTGGCCTTGTGTTTTAGGTTGTTATCCTGCTGAAAGCTGAATTTGTCTCACAGTGTCTGTTGGAAAGCAGACTGAACCAGGTTTTCCTCTAAGATTTTGCCTGTGCTTAGCACTATTCAGTTTATTTTGATCAACAACAAAAATAACTACCTAATCCTTGCCAATGACAAGCATACCCATGACGTGCTTGAAAATATGAAGAGTAGGTGCCTCAACATTTTTTTTAATCAATGACAGGGATAGATTGGCAAAATCAGGCGGGAATGAGTTACAGTTAGAGCCTCTATAGGTAATTCAGAATTGAGAATTAGTTGTTCTTGAATATGGGTGACATAGCTGTTGTCTGTTTCTTGATGAGTAGTTATGGAATTCATATGTGACTGTAAAATAGTTTTTGAAGAAAGAGGGTAAAAAGTGATTTAAATTTCCGTAAACAAAATTGAGAAACTTGAAGAATTTTTGGGCGGAAAAATATTCAGGAGAAAAGCGGTGCTGAATGGTCTCTAAAACCGCCAGATGAAATTATTCTTACAGAGCGTTTTTTCAGGAGATAGAGTGATAGCAGTATAGTATGGTGTGTGCTGGCCCATATAATGTTACAGTAACTGATGAATGGGAAGATCATTGTGTAGTAGAGACTGAGAGCAGTGCTTCTGTTTAGGAGATCTAATTTTGCCAAGTATTTTTGGAGATCTTAGTGGTTATTGTCTTAATGTGTGGTTTCTATGACAATTAAACATCAATCAGAACACCAAGAAAGCAGATTGTACAGGCATGATCAACAGGTATATAATGAATATGGATCCCTATATAATATGTATTGTATTTTCTTTTCTTTGGACCAAATAATACATATATATTTTTTATTCAGTGACAATTTGTTAATTTTAAACCTTTTTGAGTGTAAGGGTTGCAGAACTGGTGTCAGAGAAGTCAGACGCAGGAGAGCAGAGATAGGTAATAGCCGGAGCAGTTTAATTAATAAACCCACGGCAATACAAAAATAACTTACATGGGTACAAAACCCAAAGCGCACCAGCAACATAGCGTACAAGCACTTACAAACAAACAATTCCACAAAAGGACATGGGGGGAACAGAGGGTTACATACACAACAATTAATGATGGAAATGGAAACCAGGTGTGTAAGAAAACAAGACAAAACAAATGGAAAATGAAAAGTGGATCAACGGTGGCTAGAAGACCGGTGACGCCGACTGCCGAACACCGCCTGAACAAAGAGAGGAAACAACTTCGGTGGAAGTCTTGACAGTACCCCCCCCTGACGCGCGGCTCCAGCGCCGACACCAGCCTCGGGGACGACCCGGAGGGCGATGTGCAGGGCGATCCGGACGGAGACGGTGGAACTCCCACATCATTGAAGGGTCCAACACGTCCTCCACCGGAACCCAGCATCTCTCCTCCGGACCATACCCCTCCCAGTCCACGAGGTACTGAAGGCCCCTCGCCCGACGTCTCGAATCCAGTATGGATCAAACGGAGTACGCCGGGGCCCCCTCGATGTCCAGAGGGGGCGGAGGAACCTCCCGCACCTCAGACTCCTGGAGCAGGCCAGCCACCACCGGCCTGAGGAGAGACACATGGAACGAGGGGTTAATACGGTGTAGGCGCTGGAAGAACTCCCTGTCTCTCCCAGCGGTCCGTTGTCTGGACAACGCGATCCATGGCGACGCCAAGATGGTGAAGCATAACTGCATGCTCCTGGACGCGCTCCTCCACCTCAATGGCCGGGGTACCTTCTCCTGCTGACTCCATAGTTGTGGTCGGAGATTCTGTAAAGGGTGCGTGTTGGTGGCAGGGAAGTCAGGCGCAGGAGAACGAACTTGGTATTAAACGGAGTCGTTTAATAAGTGCTGACAAACTCCAGCAACCAAAATATACAAACTAACAAAAGTGGGTACAAAACCCATCGCACACCAACACATAACTTGCACATCACATACAATCAAACAATCTCCGACAAGGACATGAGGGGAAACAGAGGGTGTGAAGGAAGACAAGACAAAACCAATGGAAAATGAAAAATGGATCAGTGATGGCTAGAAGGTCGACCGCCGAACACCGCCCGAACAAGGAGAGGGACCGACTTCGGCGGACGTCGTGACAAATATCCATGCAAAGGATAGCAGAAAATAATTCCTTATCAAAAACATTTATCAATATGCAAATATAAATTGTAAATATATTATCAGTCAAGGTTGCTGGGTTTTCTGTAATTCTAGTTGGTTTAAAAATTACAGGATAAAAACAGTGTGAATACATGGTATCCAAAAAATACTTTAGTAAGATGATGATTCGATTCGTTTATGATTCGAATATTGAAGTCTCCCATAATATAACAGTTATTTCCCTCCCTGGTTACTATAGCATGGGTGTCTGTCAAGCTGAGGTTGAATCATTTTCTGTTATAGTTAGGTCTGTAAATACACCCATTGATTGTGTTATCACTGGTTTCCACAAACAGATTCTCCAGACAGCAAAAAACTATATTCAATATAATTTCTTTGAGAGTATTCTATGTTCTCATTAATATACAAAGAGACTCCTCCACCGGTTCGGCCTTCTTTATACCTGTAGACATTATTATAGTTTTCAATATGATAAAGCTCTACATTATCTTTATGCAACCATGTCTATGTAGCTACAAAAATAGAACAACTGTCATTGATGCTAGATAATCCAAAGATAAGGTTATCAAAATTGTTTGGAAAACTACAAGCATTTATATGCAAAAAAGATAAGATATGTCTAAATGTATTTTTCTGGTTGATGGAATACAAAACTCTCTTAGCTATGTCGTGATCACTCACACAGTAATCTACAATTTGTCAATGATTATCTAACGTAGTGTGGTAATCCTTGTTGTGGCAATCCTTAAAGTTATCACTTAAGTACAAATTACATTTGTTTGCTTGTAAGTCCTCTGTTCTGCTTGTAGCCACAAGGTATGGCACCACTGTGAACGTCCATAAAGGAGAAGTTGTAAATGCAACAAGTGCGGATATTGTATCATGTAATAGCACTCACAGCTTTCCAAGAAAATGAAATCTGAGACTTTTATGGTCTGTTTCATATATCTTAGAGGCTATTTATACAGACAATGGTTATAAAACCTGTATACGCTGTATTTATAATTACATGACAATACTTTTGGTTGACTATACTTCCTGTACACAATTTCTGATACATCACATACCTTACTTTTATTTTCATGCATAAGTAAAAGCAAGAAATGCATCAGGAAATGCGATCCAGAGGACTGATCTCGCTATCCAAGGCCTACATGAGTAAGGTCTTTAATCAGGTCAACACTCGCAAAGTCAGGGCCGGACGGTATTCCGGGGAGGGGGGGGGGTGAGCGTTCTCAGAGCATAGCAGATCAACTGGCAGGCATAATCGCAGTCGTTTTCGACCTCTCCTTGTCCCAGTCTGTAATCCCCATGTGTCTTAAAATGACTACAATAATTCCTGTTCTCAAAAACACTAAGGCTTTATGCTACAATGACTACCGCCCTGTAGCACTCACATCTGTAATCATGAAGTGATTTGAAAGGCTGGTTATGGCACACATCAACTCCATCATCCCAGACACCGTAGACCCACCTCAATTTGCATACTTCCCCAACAAATCCATAGATAACGCAATCTCAATTGCACTCCACACCGCCCTATAGGAATACCTATGTGAGAATGCTGTTCATTGACTACAGCTCAGCGTTCAACACCATTATCCTCTCCAAGTTTGTCCATCCAGGACCTCTATATCAGGCGGTGTAAAAGGAAGGCTGGGAAAATCATTAAAGACTCCAGCCACCCAAGCCATAGACTATTCTCTCTGATTCCGCATGGCAAGCGGTACCGGTGCATCAAGTCTGACACCAACAGGTTCCTGAACAGCTTCTATCCCCAAGCCATAAGACTGCTAAATAGCTAACAGAATGTCTACACGGACTATCTGAGTTGACCCTTGTATTTCATTTTTATTTTTGCACTGTCTCTATGTACACTCACGTGACTCTGCACCTCATGCACACTGACTCTCCAACACACAAATAATACACACACACATTTACACAGGCTCTACACACACGCACACCCACTCAAATACAATCAGAATTTACACTGCTGCTATTCTTCCACCTTCCGGAGACACCTGAAACCCCACCTCTTTAAGGAATACCTAGGATAGGATAAAGCAATCCTTCAGACACCCCCCCCCCCCCTTAAAAGACTTAGATGCACTATTGTAAAGTGGCTGTTCCACTGGATGTCATAAGGTGAATGCACCAATTTGTAAGTCGCTCTGGATAAGAGCGTCTGCTAAATGACTTAAATGTAAATGTAAATGTAATTCTGTTTATCATACATGCTGATGCGTATACATACAGCCTTATACATACACTATACATACAGTATACTATATACAAAAGTAGGTGGACACCCCTTCAAATTAGTGGACTCGGCTATTTCAGCCACACACCTTTTGCTGACAGGTGTATAAAATTAAGCACACAGACGTGCAATCTTCATAGACAAACATTGGCAGTAGAATGGCCTTACTGAAGAACTCAGTGACTTTCAACGTGGCACCGTCATAGGGGACCACCTTTCCAACAAGTCAGTTCGTCAAATTTCTTCCTTGCTAGATCTGCCTCGGGCAACTGTAAGTGCTGTTATTGTGAAGTGGAAACATCTAGGAGCAACAACAACTCAGTCGAGAAACTGTAGTCCACACAAGCTCACAGAACATGACCGCTGAGTGCTGAAGTGCGTAGTGAGTAAAAATTATCTGTCCTCGGTTGAAACGCTCACTATTGAGTTCCTAACTGCCTCTGAAGTAAAGTCAGCACACAAACTGTTCGTCTGGAGTGTCATTAAATGGGTTTCCATGGTCGAGCAGCCTCACACAAGCCTAAGATCACCATACGCTATGCCAAGCTTCGGCTGGAGTGGTGTAAAGCTCAGCGAATCTGGGTTTGGCGGATGCCAAGAGAACGCTACCTGCCCCAATTGCATAGTGCCAACTGTAAAGTTTGGTGGAGGCGGAATAATGGTCTAGGGCTGTTTTCATGGTTCAGGCTAGGCCCGTTAGTTCCAGTGAAGGGAAATCTTAACGCAATAGCGTACAATTACATTCTAGATGATTCTGTGCTTCCAACTTTGTGGCAACAGTTTGAGGAAGCCCCTTTCCTGTTACAGCATGACAATGCCCCCGTGCACAAATCGAGGTCCATACAGAAATTATTTGTCAAGATCAGTGTGGAAGAACTTGACTGGCATGCACAGAGCCATGACCTCAGCCCCATCGAACACCTTTGGGATGAATTGGAAAGCCAACTGTGAGCGAGGCCTAATCGCCCAACATCAGTTCCCGACCTCACTAATGCTCTTGTGGCTGAATAGAAGCAAGTCCCCGCAGTAATGTTCCAACATCTAGTCAAATGCTTTCCCAGAAGACTGGAGGCTGTTATAGCAGCAAAGGGGGGACCAACTATGATTTTGGAATGAAATGTTCGATGAGCACGTGTCCACATACTTTTGGTCATGTAGTTTATCTACCTCTATCACTCTAGTATCCCTGCACATTGTAAATATGCTATTGGAACTGACCCTGATTATGACTTCTTACTTCTCATGTTCATCTTATTTCTTATTTTTATTTATTGTGTGTTTTTGTTCTACCTTATGGTATTTTTTGTACTACATTGATATTGATTACTGCACTGTTGAGTTTGGAGCTTGCAAGAAAGGCATTTCACTGTACGTGTGCACATGAAACTTGAAACAACTTAAAACTTGACCTATGTCTCTACTGCCATGAATTCTATTTAGACTGGTTTTGGATTTCTCCCTGGCCAAGATGGCTGCCATTTTGTCCCATTCTGTAACTTTGAGGGTTTATGACATAGCCCCTCTAGTGATTTAATAAGATCTCTAATGTCATTGATCTGATAGAACTAGATAGGTAAGCAAAATGGTTAGTGAGGTCTCCAGAGAGACATGGCAAGGTAGAGGTACAGCAGGTGGTATGTTAGGAAATAGCCATTTCAGGACCGAGTTTGGGAAACAATGCTGTAGAGCAGTGATTTCCAAACTTTTTATAGTCTCGTACCCCTTCAAACATTCAACCTCCAGCTGCCTACCCCCTCTAGCACTAGGGTCAGCGCACTCTCAAATGTTGCTTTATGCCATCATTGTAAGTCTGCCACACACACACTATATGATACATTTATCAAACATAAGAATGAGTGTGAGTTTTTGTCACAACCCGGCTCGTGGGAAGTGACAAAGAGCTCTTATAGGACCAGGGCACAAATAATAATAATAATCAATAATTTTGCTCTTTATTTAGCCATCTTACATATTTAACCTTATTTGTTCATCCAAAATTGTGAATAACTCACCACGGGTTAATGAGAAGGGTGTGCTTGAAAGGATGCACATAACTCTGCAATGTTGGGTTGAATTGGAGAGAGTCCGTCTTAAATCATTTTCCACTCACAGTCTGTGCCTCTATTTAGTTTTTATGCTAGTGAGGGCCGAGAATCCACTCTCACATACTGTAGGTATGTAGTTGCAAAGGGCATCAGTGTCTTAACAGCGCAATTTACCAAGGCAAGAAACTCTGAGCGCAGCCCTATCGAGAAATCTGGCAGTGGCTTCTGATGAAATTCAATTTCGATGAGGCTCTCTTGTTCAGATATCGGTAAGTGGACTGGAGACAGGGCATGAAAGGGATAATGAATCCAATTGTTTGTGTCGTCCATTTCGGGAAAGTACCTGCGTAATTGCGCACCCAGATCACTCAGGTGCTTCGCTATATCACATTTGACATTGTCCGTAAGCTTGAGTTCATTTGCACACAAAAACCCACACAATTATGAAAGACCTGTGTGTTGTCCTTGTTAATGCGGACAGAAAAGAGCTCCAACCTCTTAATCATAGCCTCAATTTTGTCCCGCATATTGAATATAGTTGCGGAGAGTCCCTGTAATCCTAGATTCAGATCATTCAGGTGAGAAAAAACATCACCCAGATTGGCCAGTCGTGTGAGAAATGAAGACATTGTCTGTATAGTTTTTTGGCCTTTTCCCCAGCATTGTCCCAGCCATGTCTGTGGCAGCAGGAAGAATTAAGTCCCCCATAAAAGTATGGGGCTTGCCTGTCCTTGCCACTCGATAGCTCACCGTATAAGATGCTTCTAGCCCAGACATGGGCAAACTACGGCCCGCGGGCCACATACGGCCCGTTAGGCTTTTTAATCCGGCCCGCCGAACTTGTCCAAATTATAGTAAAAACCTCCTTTTTTCCCCTTTCCCTGCAATGCCCACGTTTCCCCAATAGATGGCGCACTCAAAACACATTGACCGTTGTTGGAGTGGCGCGTATTTCTCTTTATTTCACTTTAATTTTCACTTCGTTTCACGTCACCATTAAGCCCTTCTGTGAAAATGAGCGGACCAAAGAGAAGGAAAGTGGACAGCGAATGCCGAGTGTTTAATAAGGAGTGGACAACAAAATACTTCTTCACTGAAGTCCGATCAACGGCTGTATGTCTGATATGCCAAGAAGCTGTTGCGGTTTTCAAAGAGTACAATATCAGCCGTCACTTTGCCACGAAGCATGCAAACTATGCTAGCAAGCAGTCAACACAAGAACGGGCGGCTACTGCTCAGAGGTTGGCAGCTAATTTACAGAGTCAACAGAACTTTTTTCACCGACAAACTGCAATTCAATAAAGTCAAGTACCAAGGCAAGTTATTTGCTGGCATTCAAATTAGCAAAGGCTAGCAAGCCTTTCTCCGAAGGCGAGTTTTTGAAAGAGTGCATGGTAGAGACAGCAGGTCTCTTGTGTCCGGAGAGCAAAGCCAAGTTTGAAAAAATCAGTTTAGCACGTAGGACAGTGACTCGCCGCGTGGAACTGATTGACGAAGATATAGTCAGCGAGTTAAACAAAAAGGCGGAGTCCTTTAAGTTATATTCACTAGCACTGGATGAAAGTAACGACATAAAAGACACTGCTCAGCTCCTAATTTTTATCCGAGGGATTAACGACAGTTTTGAGATAACGGAGGAGCTTTTGAGCATGGAATCACTGAAAGGGAAAACGCGAGGAGAGGACTTATATGAACAGGTGTCTGCTGTCATCGAGAGAATGAAGCTACCTTGGAGTAAACTTGCCAATGTCACCACGGATGGATCGCCAAATTTAACTGGAAAAAACATCGGGCTGCTGAAAAGAATCCAGGATAAAGTGAAAGAAGAAAACCCTGACCAGGATGTTATTTTACTTCACTGCATCATTCATCAGGAGTCTCTGTATAAGTCTGTATTGCAGCTTAATCACGTCGTGGATCCAGTTGTAAAACTTGTTAACTTCATACGAGCAAGGGGACTTAATCATCGTCAGTTCATTACGTTCCTGGAAGAAACTAATGCGGATCACCAGGACCTACTTTACCACTCTCGCGTCCGCTGGTTAAGTTTGGGGAAAATGTTTCAACGAGTCTGGGAGCTCAAAGACGAGATTCGCTCATTTTTTAATTTAATGGGGAAATCCGAAGAATTCCCCGAGCTGAGCGACACAAACTGGCTTTGTGACTTTGCGTTTGCTGTGGACATATTTTCACACATGAATGAGCTGAACGTGAAGCTAAAGGGGAAAGATCAGTTTGCGCACGACATGTACACAAATGTGAGAGCCTTCAAATCCAAGCTGGTTTTATTCTCCAGGCAAATGTCAAACAAATCTTTCGCACATTTCCCCACACTAGCCGTGCAGAAAGAGGCCGCCCGAAATGCGAAGAAATACTGCAAATCACTGGACGATCTGCACAGAGAATTTTGCCGTCTTTGAAAAAATTGACAAGTCACTTCAACTGGTGTCCTGTCCCCTGTCACAAGACCCCGAATCAGCACCGCAGGAGCTGCAATTGGAACTGATCGATCTTCAGTCTGACTCCGTCTCAAAGGAGAAGTTCAAGTCTCTTAAACTGAATGACTTTTACGCTTCACTTAACGAGACCGCGTTTCCAAACCTCCGGAGGACGGCGCAGAAGATGCTGGTGTTGTTTGGCTCGACCTACGTGTGTGAGCAGACGTTTAGCGTCATGAAAATCAACAAAACCCATCACAGATCCAAGTTAACTGACCAACACCTCAGATCTGTCCTGAGAATTGCCACAACAAAACTAACTCCAGACTTTGATGCACTGGCAAAAAAGGGAGACCAACAACACTGTTCCCACTGAAATTGTGAGTTTTTCTGCTGTATTATGAAAAAATGCATATGGAAAGTTTGGAAGTGCGTCTTTTAATTAAGAGCAATGCGCATTTACGCACAGCAGCGGTACAGTAGCTTTATTAACACGCCGCACATCGCTCTTAATTTAAATTTAAATTTTCAGCTACAGGTAGGATATTTAATACAGCCTATGTCTGTGTGCTTGGCAACGATACACTTGTACTGTTTGCACGTGAAGGCGAGGGCGTCCGTGGCGAGTTTGTAGAGCGCGCGGTCAGGACAATCCATCCATGATTTTGCGGAGTTTAACACAAGTAGATATTATTGAGCTTGAGTATTTCGTTGTGTAATAATATGTTTTGAATGTTGAAAGTGATTCCATTTTTCAATAAATGTTGATTTCTTTAACTTTGCACCTTCGATTGAAACTTATTAAAAACAGACGCAATCTTGATAAATCACAGTGCGTATGTTATTTTAATCTATTTACATTTCCTCATCCCGGTATCTGCGAAATAGTATGTAAATGCCATATCTTGCATATTCCTTGAGACAAATTTATTAACTGATAAGGGCTATTTTTCACATTTGAAAGACAGTTAATAAATTGGGTTGTAGTGTTCTTACTGTGCTATGAGGTTTGCACACACTACATTTAATGCTTTAGTATATCCGGCCCAAACACTCCCTCCAAATGCTCCTGGCCCGGCCCCTCTGTCAAATTTTAGAACCCATTGTGGCCCGCGAGTCAAAAAGTTTGCCCACCCCTGTTCTAGCCCCTTCTTATTAACGGTATCTGTTGCTTTTATACATGTCTTACTACTCGAAAGTCATCTTTATTCTCGCTCAAAAAAAAATCTAATTGCATGTTTCATTTCTAAATGTCTGCGCAAGAGTGAAGGTTTACCGTGAGAGGGTAACGGTTAATGTGATTGGATGTTAATTATTTGACTAGGCTACCTGTATTTGACATTGTGTTGTTATTTCACTGAACACTAGATGGTTTCATTTTATTTTTGGCAGTGAAATGAGGCTATTCAGGTGAGAAAAAAAACTCACCCAAATGTATAGCCCCGTTGGAAAATATAAATGTACTGGTTGAAAATGTGAAAAAATATATATATTTGGCGTACCCCCAACGGCATTGCGTGTACCCCTGGGGGTACGCGTACCCCAGTTTGGGAATACCTGCTGTAGAGGACCCTTGTGTAAACTGAAATTACATTTAATAAAAAAAGATATATCATTTGTATTTATTTGCACCAAAGAAAATAAATGATAGACAACAATACAGATTTTTTTTTAAATGTTTTAAAGTGTGCAGGTGTGGTTGGAAGCACAAGGGCTTACACAAAAACAACATACAATACATAAGTACAAAAATAAAAAAGTTTGTTGAAACTGAGTAATTATAAATGTATAAATGAATTAATCATGAAAAACTGTATTTGTTTTGTTTAAATGTGTGTGTGCATGTGAGTGTGTGAGAGTTAGGCTATATGGAGAACATTACTGAGTAGTCTGACCCGCAGTCTTCACTTGGAGTTATTGAGGGATGATGATGTTTTGGCAATGTGAAGATAAGAATTCCAGAGTATGGTACTTCTGTATCTGATAGAGAATTGACTATGTGAGGTGCGGCAGTGGGGTGGGTGAATGTTATCGCAGTGGTGTCACGACTCCCGCCGAAGTCGGCTCCTCTTCTTGTCCGGGCGGTGCTCGGCGGTCAACGTCACCGGTCTTCAAGCCATCGCCGCTCCACCTTTCATTTTCCATTTGTTTTGTCTTGTTTTTCTGCACACCTGTTTTACATCCCCTCATCACTCTACGTGTATATTATCCTCTGTTCCCCCCCATGTCTGTGTGTGTAATTGTTCGTTACGTGTCATGTGTGATGCTTCATGCTGGTTTTTCGCCTGGTCTTGTTTGGAACCCGTGGTATTGAATGCTGTACATTATTTGTGTGACGAGTGTGCTATTCGCTTTTGCCTTTGGCGGGAGTGTCGTTACCCAGTTGCGTCCGACTGTTTCCCTTCTGCCAAATAAAGTGTGCCTGTTTACTCATCTCTGCTCTCCTGCACCTGACTTCAGTTAACCAGTTGCGCACACAGTTGACAAGTGGATTTCAGAATAACCTGTAAGAATCCAACAAACAGTTTAGGTAAACTGTCTGGGAGGTATGAGTAACTGTAGATGAAAATGCGTAATTGGAGTAAATTTATTTCATATGATGTGTAATTTGTGTAGGTAGGAGGCATATGTACTGGCCCAGACAATATTACAGTAAATGAGATATGGGTTAATTAAGCTATAGTATAGAGTTAGGAAGCAAGCCTGATGAACCAAACCATTCATCTTTCTGATGATACCAACAGATTTAATCACTTTGCTGGAGACAAGATGAATACTGTCTCATATATAACTTTTCATCAAATAGAACTCAGAGAAATCTAGTGGATGTGACTTGTTCTATTTCATTCCCACCAATTGAGATTATGGCTCATTTTTATACAATATTTCTTATTCTTACTAGTAAATACAATAAAGTTAGATTTTTTTTTTACATTTAAAGATAATTTGTTTATCTGGAACCATTCAGAAAATCAAGCCATGCCTGAGTATGCTTCATTAATTAGTGAATCTAAATTATTGTGTGATAAAATCAAATTGGTGTCATCAGCAAAGAGAATGGGAAGTACGACAGAAGACACAGCAGCAAGGTCATTGATATAGATTAGGAAGAATGAAGGTCCAATTATCGAACCCTGTGGGATGCCATAGGATATCTTGGCCCTGGTAGATGCATAGCCGTTTGCATAAGCAAATTGTTCTCTATCATAAACATAACAACAGCATATAACTAATTATATGTCTAATCATGAAAACCGTAATAATGCAATTTAGAAAGTAATATTTCATTATCAACTGTGTCAAACACTTTGGATAAATCTAAAAAGATGCCAAGAGCGTATTCATTGTTGTTAAGGGCTGTAAAGATTTCATCCACAAGTTCCAAAGAGACGTATCTGTGGAATACTTTTTACGAAAACCATATTGGCTCTCATATAGAACACAGTGTTGATTTAAATATTTCAACATTCTCGTAAACACCAATTTTTTTGGTATTTTTTTAAAACGTTGTAGTACAGTTATTGAGCGATAAATTGTAAAAGAAAAGGAGGATTATTTGTTGGCACAAGCGGGGAGCCCACCCAACAGTGAGTTGCAGTAGTCCAGATGGGAGAGGACAATTGCCTTGATTAGGACTTGCGCCGCTTCCTGTGTGAGGTAAGGTCGTACTCTACGGATATTGTAGAGCATGAACCTGCAGGAGCGGGTCACAGCTTTGATGTTTGCGAAGAACGACAGGGTGTTGTCCAGGGTCACCAATGTTCTTTGCACTCTGGGAGGGCGACACTGTGGAGTTGTCAACCGTGAAAGAGAGGTCTTTGAGCGGGTAGGGCTTTCCCGGGAGGAAGAGAAGCTCCGTCTTGCCAAGGTTAAGCTTTAGGTGATGGGCCGACATCCAAGTTGAGATATCTGCCAGAAATGCGGATCGGGACCTGGGTGTCAAAAGGTGGGAATACGAAAAGAAGTTGAGTGTCATCCGCATAGCAATGATAGGAGAGATCATGTGAGGATATGATGGAGCCTAGTGACTTTTTGTGTAGAGAGAAGAGGAGAGGGCCTAGAACCGAGCCCTGGGGGACACCAGTAGTGAGAGTACGTGGTGCCGACACAGATCCTCTCCACGTCACCTGGTAGGAGCGGCCTGCCAGGTAGGATGCAATCCAAGAGTGTGCATAGCCTGAGATGCCCAGCCCTGAGAGGGTGGAGAGGAGGATCTGATGGTTCACGGTGTCCAGGAGGATGAGAACAGAGGAGAGTCAGTTTTGGCAGTACGGAGGGCCTCCGTGACACAGAGAAGAGCAGTCTCGGTTGAGTGACCTGTCTTGAAGCCTGACTGGTTAGGGTCAAGAAGATCATTCTGAGAGATTATTGAGTTATTGAGATGGGATTGTTGTAGATGACTTTTTCTTATTCATCAGTTGATTGATGATTATCCAAGTTGACTTTAAATTATTTAATGGTTCTTGGAACTTGTTAGTTAAATATATTTAGGTGGATATCCGAAGAAGGTGACTAAATTTGTTCTTATATTTTTTGTTATTTTCAGAATTCATGGGAGAAGGATTTGTGAGAAACTTTTTATACAAAACATTTTTTTAACAGGATTTTTTGAGACTGATTGTAAACCAGAACCCTTCTGCTGCTCTCTTAAGTGGCATAGCTAAGGGGAAACAATTCAAACATGTGATAAAAGTCTGGTAAGCAGACTCCACATAAGCCTGATTATAAAAATGTTCCCATGAAATATCATCAATCAACATCTTAAAGCGCTCACAATTACTTTAAATTTCCAGCTGCCAAAAAGAAGTGGAAAATTGGAAAGTGGTCAGAAATGTCAGCATAAAGTATGCCTGTATGAGCCACAATATTCAAAGAATTTGTAAAAATAATATCAATAAGGGCGTCAGATGAACTGGTCATCTGGGTGTGAGCGTATAGATGAGGGGATGCAGATGGCTGGAGTATAAAGTATTCAAAAAGACAGATCAGTGAGTGGTTCTCACTTTTAAATAGGTTTATGTTGTAATCACCCAATAGAAAACACATTTTATCTTCTATTACAGTTTTTTCCAACTGCTTACACACAAAATCTTTTCATGTCACACAATTTTTGAAACCTCTCACTCAAAGTACAAAACTACACACCAAATATCCAAAACCATAAGCTATTTCTCAGCCTTTGACTCAGTTGTCAATTGCATAAAACACTTTTTTCAAAACACTACACACAATTCTCTACCTAAAACACAAAAATCTAACAGGAAGTGACTTGCTTTCCTTTTCCAAACACAACCAATCAAAATGCTACACTTATTCACCAGGTCACACACACACACTCCTCACATGTGCAAACACTAATAGCTTAACTGATCACTAACCAATCACTGCTTTACTGTAGTATAGGCCTATAAAGAGGTCAAAGGTCAGATGACCTGTTTTGAACAATGGATGCCAACAATGGACAGAGAGCAAGAGGAGTAGGAGGGAGAGGAAGAGGAAGAAGAGGACAAGGGCAAAGAAGAGAAGGAAGGAGAGCCATCTCTGATGAGATTAGGGCAACACTTGTTGATCATGTGATCAACCACGGTTTGACCATGAGAGAGGCTGGACTGAGAGTCCAGCCCAACTTGAGTCGATTTACAATGGCGTCCATAATTCGAACCTTCAGAAATAAGAACAGGTATGCAACTATCTAATGACTATTTTAGCATTACAGTAATGTACTGTAAAATACGTATGACTGCATAGTATTGCATAAACATTTGTAACTCTAAGCCATCCATTTACTGCACTGCATTGAATGAATGAGGTTGGTTATCATGCTGTACTACATTTCTTTGTACATTGTTTACAGTTCCTATGCTGAACACATACTGTGTTTGAATTCTGTACAGAGTGGAAAGGCAAAGACATCATGGAGGACGAGGACGCTTGTTTACAGATGTACAAGAGACTGCAATTATAAATATGGTTTTGGCCAACAATGCAATTAGGATTTGAGAGATAAGAGAGCATATCTTGAATAATGACACCATATTTAACAACATCAATGCTGTAAGCCTGTCGACCATACAACGCATCCTCCAACGGCACCGAGTGACGATGAAACAACTTTACAAGGTGCCATTTGAGAGAAACTCTGACAGAGTCAAGAATATGTGACATGACTTTGTGGAGGTATGTATTCAACATTACTTCCAGTGCTTCAGACATACCATATTTACTCATCTGTATATCCTTTTGTCTGTTACAGAGAGTATTGGAGCTGGATGCCCATGTAATTCGCCATTAATTTGTTTATGTGGATGAGGTTGGCTTCAACCTCACCAAAACCAGGCGCCGCAGAAGAAATGTAATAGGACAGAGGGCAATTACCAATGTCCCTGGACAGCGTGGGGGTAATATAACTATGTGTGCTGCCATCACTCAAAACGGGGTCCTCCATCACAATGCCACACTGGGTCCGTACAACACCGGCCATATGCTCACTTTTCTGGATGCAATTTACACAATGCTTGTCCCTGATCCAGATCAGGAGCCTGCTAGATTTGTGGTTTTATGGGACAATGTTAGTTTTCACCGGGCTGTTCTGGTCCAAAACTGGTTTGCCACCCATCCACAATTTGGAGTTTTGTACCTACCCCCATATTCACCTTTTCTAAATCCCATAGAGGAATTCTTCTCAGCCTGGCGCTGGAAAGTGTATGATCGCCAACCCTTTGCCCGTATGCCGCTTCTCCAGGCAATGGAGGACGCATGTGGGGACAGAGGTTGCCTCTGTCCAAGGTTGGATACGCCATGCTAGGAGATACTTCCCTCGATGTTTGGCAAGAGAAAACTTATCTTGTGATGTGGACGAAGTATTCTGGCCAGACCCAGGCCGGAGAAGAGATGAAGCGTAGCTTAGCACTGGTGACTGCCCCCCCGGGACCCCACACACACATTTGTGTTCTTTACTGTATTCTAAAGAATATACTTTTGGTTTACATATGTTTATGGTTTTGTTGTATGCTACTGTATACAACAGTAATGTTTGGCCTAATAAACATTTTCTGTTTCTACATTGCATTGGTGTTTACAGTTTACTTGTCACCCCTCAGCAGATTACTTTCACTGTAGAACATTGTATTGAAATGAAGATATAAGCCTATGAAAGACCAAAGAGCTTTAGATTTAGAACAACAGTGTTTACATGGTATATCCAAAAATGTACTATTATGAAAGCAGTGTTTGTCATTTGATGCAAATGCTTCATTCTGACGTGTTTATGGCATTTTGAATGCAGTGTTACATTTTGAAGGAGATGTGAGGCATTTTGCATTTTGTGTGTGCAGTTTTGGGAATTGTGTGTAGAGTTTTGAAAAAAGGAGACAGTTTTGAAAACGTGTGTAAGCAGTTGGAAAAAACTGTTTTCAAATGTAAGGTTGATGCAAGGATATCAATGAAACTACCAATATCAGAATCGGGTGGCCGATAGATGCATCCAATTATCACTTTTTTTATCACCAAAAAACGAACAGGAGGGAATTTCTATGAAAAGAGATTGAACATCAATGTTATCATATGTAAGTGCAAGGTCCTCGCTTACAAAGAACTGAAAATGTTTCTGAAAAAAAATGGACACTCCTTCCACTCTTGATGTTCTACAGTGCTGAACAGCATTATAAGGAGACATGTCATGAAGCATGGTTGTCTCTTCGGTCAACTATGTTTCTGAATGGTCAACAACTATCCCGTTTCAGGTATGACCCAGATGCAGACAGTGTCGAAGAAACAAAAGTTTATTTCTAAAACAGGGGCAGGCAAACGACAGGTCAAAGTCAGGCAGGGATCAATAATCCAGAGAGGGTGCAAAGGGTCCAGAACGGCAGGCAGTCTCAGCGTCAGGGCAGGCAGGGGTCAATAATCCGGAGAGGTGGGGTAATGTACAAAAACGGCAGGCAGGCTCAGGGTCAGGGCAGGCAGAACGGTCAAAACCGGGAAGGACTAGAAAACAGGAACAAGAAACAGGCAAGAGCAGGTGAACAAAACGCTGGTAGGTTTCACAAACAAAACAAACTGGCAACAGACAAACAGAGAACACAGGTATAAATACACAGGGGATAATGGGAAAGATGGGCAACACCTGGAGGGGGTGGAGACAAGCACAAAGACAGGTGAAACAGATCAGAGTGTGACAACAACGGAAAGTTCATGACTGAAAGAAGACGGATAATGAAGAAGGCGGTCAAGATTTTTAGGAAGACTAAACGTTTAAATGGAAGGTAGTAAATAAGATTGTCTTGGTATTAGATAAACTGCTATACAGGTTGTTACATTGCTTAAGTTTATAGTAATCACAAGTGATAGACTTATTTCTGGTAAATTTCAGGAAATTTGAATCTGGATCAACACAATAATTCTATTTATTGTTCGCTTCATTAATATCTACATGGGTTAAAGACCATGTTTTCAGAGTTGATATCCTGCCCAACTAAGAGAGATACACAGTCGGAATCAACCAGAGAGTGGAACGGAAACATAGAAGTGCATGCCTCACATGTCCAATACAACCATACAGTTGTGTTAGTTTTATCAATAAGGGTGGACATCCTATGGAATGCACATTGACACAGTCCACATAACACCACTGAAGACTTCAGAGGGTTATGGCATTTAGAGCAATGTGTATTTTTGGTCATGAGGTTAGATGAAACACATTAACAAAGTAGAGTAAATGTGTGTGTGTGTGTGTGTGTGTGTGTGTGTGTGTGTGTGTGTGTGTGTGTGTGTGTGTGTGTGTGTGTGTGTGTGTGTGTGTGTGTGTGTGTGTGTGTGTGTGTGTGTGTGTGTGTGTGTGTGTTTGTGTGTGTGTGTGTGTCAAATCAGTTGACTATAGCAGAGCCACTTGCCATAGGCCTACGAGAGGGGGGTGAACGACCAGCTGATCATACTTCAGGTATACTATGCTGCCTTTCGTTCTTACATTAGTCGTGGCAGCAGTTCCTTTCTACATCCGTCAGCTGAATAATGGAAAACCTGCAGCAAATACATGTGCGTGTGTGTGTGTGTGTGTATGTGTGTGTGTGTGTGTGTGTGTGTGTGTGTGTGTGTGTGTGTGTGTGTGGGTGTGGGTGTGGGTGTGGGTGTGGGTGTGTGTGTGTGTTCCACAGGCAAGGAAGTAATCAGCCCATGCACCTGATTCCACAAAAGTATTGATTTCTATGTTTGTTTTCCAATGGTTGAATTATGGTATGAAGATCTGTGAAATATCATCAACAACAATTAAAAACACTTGCTTGTTGCTCAGATACAACCAATAGAACTGACAGAAGGTCTCAACTGCCATATGTCTTGGTCAAATATGCAAAGGTTGTATAACACTCAATAACAAACGACGACAGTTCTGTACAAACTCTTATGCTTTTAAACAAAAAGTTTGATTGTTGGGCTGAGAAAATGATCTGGCAATGAGTCTTGTGGGTTCTGATTTTTTTTTTAAGTGATTAAATGATTTTGTTGGAGCACATATATGCTTAATGGCGTTGGCAAATTAGTACAATTAATCAGGAGTGCAAATTAGTTATTGATTTAGCGCTTCAAAAGGAAAACATTCCATTCCGGCGTTCTAGCGAGGTAGCTATGAATCATGATGAAATGACCACCTTGTTTACTTTACTTTCTCATACTAGTTCAGAATCAATTGAGGCATTATATAATAATTTACTCACCCCTTACAAAAAAAGACTGCCGTTTTGAAACGGAAGTAAAAGTGCAGTAACTGCAGTCGACTGTGGTATTTTGGACCCAATAATTGCAGAATAACTGCAGTGTACTGCAGTCGAACTGCAGTTATACTGCACTCTAACTGCAGTTACACTGCAAAATTACTGCAGAAAGAAAACTGTTATTTTGGACAAAGTATTTTTTGCATACTGCAGTTATACTGCACTCTGACAGAATTGTTTTATTCGTAAAGGCATAAATAACTTATTATATTAGGCCTCCCCAAGACAAAGTCAATCCTCAGGTATGAATGCTTGCTTCAATGATGACAAATGTGCATTTGTTTATTGAATACTGATACTGCATTTCAGTCACACAACTCATGTAATAACGTCCATATTAAAATATCATGGCAATATGCACAGGTTCATCATGTGAGATTTGAATTTCTTTTCAGGGTTTTATTGTTCCTAATATAAGCACATTGTAGGAGGTTCTGAAATCTGAAATCTGTTTCACATTACATTTAGGATGTTACGTAAGTGACATCATCATCATGGGACTGACACGCATAACTGTGAGAGAGGCATTATCACTGACGAGTCATGGCAGTGTGGATTGGATTCAACAACTGGGCTTTGATGATTGCAACATCTCAGTGCTGGAGAAAAATGATATGCTCCATCAAAGTGCTGAGGGGTAAAGCAGAAAACTAGAAATGCTTTAGTGCCATCTAGTGGTGGATCTGGGGGGAACAGGTGGAATTCACAGCGAAAACTGCACTGTATTTGAAGTCCCAACCAACAAACAGTTACAAAGAAAGGTCAGGGACCATGGATCCTAATAATTGTATGAAATGTTATTGTATATAGAGTTTGTAGATCATTAAACTGTACTTCATTTGGATGGGAGTAATCGTCATTGGACTTATTAAGAGAAACATCATTGGACTTATTGGACTTTAACATCATTGGACTTATTGGACTTTAACATCATTGGACTTGCAATGAACAATGCAGATAGTTTGTGTCCTCACTCATCTGGGTATCAATGTCAATTCTGTAAATATTTGAATGAATTCTAATCAAGTCTTGGGCGTTTAGTTTTTTCTCCCTAAAATCACATTCTGATGCCTTCATCGCTCACCTAGATCATTGTGACAGACATCTGTATGAATGAGCCTCAAGATGGCATTTCCCAGAATAAATGTAATTGCTCACTCAACAATTTCCAGGAAAAAAAAGGCATTTTCAGGGAGTCCATTTTCATCTAGCCACCAAGCTCATCATCTCTGTTACGCCATGATCACCATATCATTATGCCTAGGCACTCTTGCACTTCAAAATGATTGTCTTTGCCCACATATGCAAAAACAAAACAGGTCATCTTCTGTTAGATCCATGAAGAGCAAATAAGGAAAGAATAAAATTGAATCTAATTTAACAAAGACTATACATTTATCTTTCACACTTTATATCACACACGTTTGTCTGGTCACACACACTGGTGTTAGTGTGAGGAGAGGAGGAGTTCACACACACACACACACACACACACACACACACACACACACACACACACACACACACACACACACACACACACACACACACACACACACACACAAAACACACCTTGCCCTCATGCACATTCATGAGCACACTCCATACACACACATCCTTAAATCCAGTTCTGTCCTTGACAGGGTCACATACAGCTCAGGTTGCACTCTCTCTTCCCTCTTTCTCACTCCACGGTTTAATGTTATATATGTCTACTATAAACAGGCTGGTTTAATGTTATATATGTCTACTATAAGCAGGCTGGTTTAATGTTATGTATGTCTACTATATACAGGCTGGTTTAATGTTATATATGTCTACTATATACAGGCTGGTTTAATGTTGTATATGTCTACTATAAACAGGCTGGTTTAATGTTGTATATGTCTACTATAAACAGGCTGGTTTAATGTTATGTATGTCTACTATATACAGGCTGGTTTAATGTTATATATGTCTACTATTTAAAGGCTGGTTTGATGTTATATATGTCTACTATATACAGGCTGGTTTAGTGTTATATATGCCTACTATATACAGGCCGGTTTAATGCTATATATGCCTACTATGTACAGGCTGGTTTAATGTTATATATGTCTACTATATACAGGTTGGTGTAATGTTATATGCAGTTGAAGTTGGAAGTTTACATACACCTTAGCCAAATACATTTAAACTCAGTTTTTCACAATTCCTGACATTTAATCCTAGTAAAAATTCCCTGTCTTAGGTCAGTTAGGATCACCACTTTAATTTAAGAATGTGAAATGTCAGAATAACAGTAGAGAGAATGATTTATTTCAGCTTTTATTTCTTTCATCACATTCCCAGTGGGTCAGAAGTTTACATAGACTCAATTAGTATTTTGTAGCATTGCTTTTAAATTGTTTAACTTGGGTCAAACGTTTCGGGTAGCCTTCCACACGCTTCCCACAATAAGTTGGGTGAATTTTGGCCCATTCCTCCTGACAGAGGTGGTGTAACTGAGTCAGGTTTGTAGGCCTCCTTGCTCGCACACACTTTTCAGTTCTGCCCACATATTTTCTATGGGATTGAGGTCAGGGCTTAGTGATGGCCACTCCAATACCTAGACTTTCTTGTTCTTAAGCCATTTTGCCACAACTTTGGAAGTATGCTTGGGGTCATTGTCCATTTGGAAGACCCACTTGTGAAGCTTTAACTTCCTGACTGATGTCTTCAGATGTTGCTTCAATATATCCACATAATTTCCCCCCCTCATGATGCCATCTATTTTGTGAAGTGCACCAGTCCCTCCTGCAGCAAAGCAGCCTCACAACATGATGCTGCCACTCCCGTGCTTCACGGTTGGGATGGTGTTCTTCGGCTTGCAAGCCTCCCCCTTTTTCCTCATAACATAACAATGGTCATTATGGCCAAACAGTTCTATTTTTGTTTCATCAGACCAGAGGACATTTCTCCAAAAATTACGATCTCTGTCCACATGTGCAGTTGCAAACCGTAGTCTGGCTTTTTTATGGCGGTTTTGGAGCAGTGGCTTCTTCCTTGCTGAGCGGCCTTTCAGGTTATGTCAATATAGGACTCATTTTACTGTGGATATATATACTTTTGTACCTGTTTCCTCCAGCATCTTCACAAGGTCCTTTGCTGTTTTTCTGGGATTGATTTGCACTTTTCGCACCAAAGTACGTTCATCTCTTGGAGACAGAACGCGTCTCCTTTCTGAGCGGTATGACAGCTGCGTGGTCCCATGGTGTTTATAGTTGCATACTATTGTTTGTACAGATGAATGTGGTACCTTCAGGTGTTTGGAAATTGCTCCCAAGGATGAACCAGACTTGTGGAGGTCTTGTGGAGGTCTTGGCTGATTTCTTTTGATTTTCCCATGATGTCAAGGAAAGAGGCACTGAGTTTGAAGGTAGGCTTTGAAATACATCCACAGGTACACCTCCAATTGACTCAAATTATGTCAATTAGCCTATCAGAAGCTTCTAAAGCCATGACATCATTTTCTGGATTTTTCCAAGCTGTTTAAAGGCACAGTCAACTTAGTGTATGTAAACTTCTGACCCTCTGGAATTATGATACAGTGAATTATAAGTGAAATAATCTGTCTGTAAACAATTGATGGAATCATTACTTGTGTCATGCACAAAGTAGATGTCCTAACCGACTTGCCAAAACTTTAGTTTGTTAACATGACATTTGTGGAGTGGTTGAAAATGAGTTTTAATGACTCCAACCAAATTGTATGTAAACTTCCGACTTCAACTGTATGTCTACTATATACAGGCTGGTTTGATGTTATATATGTTTACAATATACAGGCTGGTTTAATGTTGTATATGCCTACTATAAACAGGCTGGTTTAATGTTATATATGCCTACTGTATACAGACTGGTTTAATGTTATATATGCCTACTATATTCAGGCTGGTTTGATGTTATATATGCCTACTATATACAGGCTGGTTTCATGTTATATATGCCTACTGTATACAGGCTGGTTCCATGTTATATATGCCTACTATATAAAGACTGGTTTAATGTTATATGAGCCCTATATTCGTGCCAACACTGGAATCTCAATCGAGCCCGATGCTAGCGGACTAAGTCATACCTCCACGGCAAATGCCTGTGAATCTTAAGTGTGGCCCAGGACAGCGCCACTGAGCATGATGAATGGCCCTGTGCTGCACTGCGTTCCGCTGCTGTCACAGTTTGCCAGTTGGATGGCTCGCCTGATGGACATAATTGGAATGGACAAAGTCTGGATGGTGGCTGTTTGTAACACTACAGCACGGCATAGGTGCTCACATTTACAAAAACGAATACGTTTCGTCTGTCACGAACGTTGAATACAAATATTTATTTGAACTAACTCTGCCAATTGTCCGTGGGGTTGGTCCTTCAGTGGGTCAACATTTTTGACAAAATATCCCCATTAAAGTATTATTAAACCGATTTCAAAATGCGGATCTCTGTCTGTGGCAATCAAGACGTGTTTGTTCCTGACCTAAGACCGTTCACAAGACGGAAGGACATGCACGCGGATGCATGCATACTTACTGACGTGTTGCAGGTGTTTACATGGTTTTGCGCATGTGCCAGGTAATAGAAATGTCAATGCAGTACCGGCATTCTAAAAAGTTGGGTATTTAATACTTTCCTTTTCAAAATTCGACCCACTGTAGGACTAACCACACAGACAACCGGTAGGGTATGTTCAAATGTAACTTTATTCAACATTCTGGATTGTAAGGAAACGTTCCACGTTTTTCCACTGCTTAGTTTTATGCTGTATACCAAAAGCTGGTTTCACAGGCTGATTCATCAGCCAACACAACTGTTATAACATATTCTACTCACACACTCTTCTCTTCAGGGGTTCTGGATGCAGGATAAACACAGAATTGATTACACCATGCACTACTGCCCACTGCCAATGCTGAAGAGCATCAATCACGTATTAAGAGGATCTTCCCATGTCTTCAAGGAGGAAGATAATGAAGCCGGACACTGTCCTTATGCGAGCATCAATACAAAACTTCCTCCGATGAGATTGTTTGCTCTGCTGTGCTTCTGTCATGATCAGGCTGTGATCAGTACAGTACTGTGTCTCATTTGAAATATTTACAACTCCTTTCACATTCAAAGTCATCATTACAGAATCGTTCGTTCCTATCCTTGGTGGCCACTGTGCTCATACATATACTGAGTTTGTTCCAAGCTGTGAAAATACTTCCTGTTGTTATTCACCACCCCTTCAGCCATTACACTTGTTTTCTAGAGGGAACTGGCAGTTAAGTGCATTAGTGCAGCTAAATGCAATCCCCTGTGGAGAGGAACTACTGGTTCATGGCCATCGGTTCGTAAGAGAGGAGCTAGACTGTTTGCAGACATATCAATCAAATTCAATCAGTAAAATGTATTTATAAAGCGCTTTTTTACATCAGCAGATGTCACAAAGTGTTATACAGAAGCCCAGCCTAAAACCCCAAACAGCAAGCAATGCAGATGTAGAAGCATGGTGGCTAGGAAAAACTCCCTAGAAAGGCAGGAACCGAGGAAGAAACCTAGAGAGGAACCAGGCTCTGAGGGGTGGCCAGTCCTCTTCTGGTTGTGCCGGGTGGATATTATATTAGTACATGGCCATTAAGGCCAGATTGTTCTTCAAGATGTTCAAATGTTCATAGATGACCAGCAGGGTCAAATAGTAATCACAGTGGTTGTTGAGGATGCAACAGGTCAGTACCTCAGGAGTAAATGTCAGTTGGTCAGAGGCAGCAGGTGCGGTAGGGAGAGAGAGAGAGAGTCAAAAACAGTTGGTCCGGGACAAGGTTGCACGTACAGTGAACAGGTCAGGGTTCCATAGCTGCAGACAGAACAGTTGAAACTGGAGCAGAAGCCTGACCAGGTGGACTGGGGACAGCCAGGTGTCATCAGGCCAGGTTGTCCTGAAGCATAGTCCTAAGGGCTCAGATCCACCGGGAGAAGAGGGAGAGAGAGAATTAGAGGGAGAATACTTAGATTCACACAGGACAACAGATGTGACAGGAGAATTACACTAGATATAACAGACTGACCCTAGCCCCCCGGCACAGAGACTATTGCAGCATAGATACTGGAGGCTGAGACGGACGGGGGGGGGGGGGGGGGTCGGGGGACACTGTGGCCCTGTCCGACGATACCCCCAGACAAATCTGCCCATCATCAGTTAGGCGGTTGTATTCGCAAGTAAATAGGCTACCTTTCACAACTCCCACACAATATTTGCATGTTATAATGTCACCACAGTGTTGTGTTGGCAACAACCATAATTCAACAAATAATTACTTGTGTACTACAGTATATAGAGGTTAGGGTTTTTCCCATTTCTCCAGTGTTAGCAGGCCTCCCTTTCTCCTAGCCTGAGTGTACAAGGAGTGGAATGTTAGCACAGACAGGTCTGGATTTCAGGCTACCTTTCTCCACCGTCGATCTTCTAACTAACCCGTTTGACAGGATGAGCTGAGCAAGGCACTGTACAGAATCCCTGATCTACAAATCATATTCCATCCCAAATAGCTTTTCATTATGTTCTCGCAGCACCTTGCACACACCCATCCCCTGGAACACCCTATAGTCTATGACCATTGAGGATCGCCATTGCTGCAGTACCAAGTGAGATGGCAGCCCAGGACTCCAGTTCACATATTCTAAAATCTTCCCTTGACTTTCCATTCTGCCGCCTTGTGACTTTGTCCTCCTGAATTGTCCCTTTATGAGCCGTATTATCTTCCTCAATAAATCTTTAAATAACTATGTACTTTGAGGTGTTGAGTCAAGAGAATTGGGAAGTGTAGAGTATTGCTTGGCACACATACGTACCATGAATGGAACTTCCACAGGCACCTCAGTCCAATTACAACCCTCTTCCTGGTCTTTGTCCAATGCCACATCACCTTCAGGTACAAAGTACAGGTACACATCAGGAAATGTTCCCACTTATAAGCACAAACATGTCTTGAGAAATGATCATCTTTAATACTCTGCTGCTCAGTCTGTTAGTGTGTGCAACACAATGGCAGCAGCCATTGATTCAATCAGGTGTTCAATATGTCTGGATCTACTGAAGGATCCGGTGACTATTCCCTGTGGACACAGCTACTGTATGGGCTGTATTAAGGACTGCTGGGATCAGGGTGATCTGAAGGGTGTCTATAGCTGCCCTCAGTGCAGACAGACCTTCACCCCAAGGCCTGTTCTGAAGAAAAGCACCATGCTAGCAGAATTGGTGGAGAATCTGAAGAAGACAGGACTCCAAGCTGCTACCCCTGCTCACCATTATGCTGGACCTGAAGATGTAGCGTGTGATGTCTGCACTGGGAGAAAACTCAAAGCGGTCAAGTCCTGTCTGGTGTGTCTGGCATCTTACTGTGAGACTCACCTCCAGCCTCACTATGAATCTCCTACCTTTAAGAAGCACACGCTGGTCAAAGCCTCCACACAACTAGAGGAGAAGATCTGCTCTCATCATGACAAACTGGTGGAGATTTACTGCCGTACTGATCAGCAGTTTATCTGTTATCTGTGTACAATGGATGAACATAAAGGCCATGATACAGTCTCAGCTGAATCAGAAAGGACTGAGAGACAGGTAAGGACAACAACTCTGTAATAGTTGTTTATTCACAGTATCAATGGACCGAGTTAAGGAAATCCTGGATTAAGGCAGCCACTGTTACCTCTCTGATTCAGAGGGGTTGGGTTAAATGTGGAAAACACATATCGGTTGAATGCATTCAGTTATGTGTATCCCCTTTCCCTTCCCACATATGCACACATGAATATAACAGAGGTGGTTTGATTACAACACTCACATGACGTGTGACCTTGACTGAGACATGAGGAGTTGCATTGGCTCCCTGAGCTAATGCCTAGGCTTTGAGTGCTTTTGCAGGCTTGTGTGCTGTTTTGGCACACAGGAGACCTGGGATAGCAAATGATCAGTCATGCGCATTCAGACACGCATGTGACTTTTCTTCCTTAAGTCATGGAATTTGACCTATCATGAAGTTTGATCTGTTCTCAGTAAGACAGAGTCACTTGTACACATGAACAATGGACTGGCATTTGTTTTTTTACACCAGAGTCAACTGGGAGAGAAACAGAAGGAAACCAAACAGAGAATCCAGAAGAGACAGAAAGAGATGCAGGATGTGAGACAGGCTGTGAAGTCACTCAGGGTGAGTGTTGTTGACCATTTGGATGTATTTACTTAGAAGATAGTCCCCTTTAAAGTAAACTACAGTAAAACTGAAGCCAGTGATCAGGCCAGTGCTGGGACATGTTCCATTCCCACTGAGCCCCACTGTTGGGAACAAGTTGTCTGGGGTTCTTGTGAAAGCTGAGTGAATGAACTGGTTGAAATGGAACCCCTCCTCTCTATGTTTGTTTCCTAACAGCGCTCTGCACAAGCAGCAGTGGGGGACAGTGAGAGGATCTTTACCGAGGTGATCCACTCCATTGAGAGAAGGCGCTCTGAGGTGAAAGAGCTGATCAGAGCCCAGGAGAAGGCTGAAGTGAGTCAAGCAAAAGGACTGCTGAAGCAACTGGACCAGGAGATGGCTGAGCTGAGGAGGAGAGAGGCCGAGTTGGAGCAGCTCTCACACACAGAAGACAACATTCAATTCCTCCAGGTGATATCAGTGACTCTCTGTCCCCAGCATCAAGTGTTACTGCTGAAAGTGAAATGTTTGTATTTCTCAACAATAATCTGTTCTGTTTTTTTATGTCTCTGTAGAGTTTCCAGTCTCTCTGTGTCCCTCCTCGATCTGAACACTTACTCAGCATCACTGTCAACCAACACGTCTTCTTTGAGGATGTAAGGAAATCAGTCGCTGAGTTAAAAAGCCAATTAGGAAAAATCTGCTCTGGGGAAATTGCCAAGATCTCTGTAAAAGGTAGGTATCCTAGGCAACTACTGAGCCCTTTGACTCTCTGTAATGTTTTTGTCATGATCAGTATTGAACTGTGATATTTAATTTCCTATGTTTCCATAGTGACAAAAGTCCACATTGTTCCACCTTCTGAGCCCCGTTGTCTTCCGTCATTTGGCACAACTCAGTCTACACTGTCAGTTGGAGGACTAGCATCACATGGGAATGATACCACCTGTCAGAAGACAAGGCCTGAACCCAAGACCAGAGAAGAGTTCTTAGAATGTGAGTAAAGAATATACCCCAGCTAGTGCATAACGTTCTGAGACCCATATGTTTCTTAGAGCTTTGTGAGAGCATGGTTATTTTGCATACAATCTTTCCACAGTATTCTGAGAATGGTGCAGGATACCCAACTAGCACATAATGGTCTGAGAACCATGTTTCTGTAAAGGCTGTCGCTTTCCTCATCCTCAGATGAGGTGAGGAGAGAAGGATCCTCAGACCAAAACGCAGGCTTTGGGAAATAAGCCATCTTTTATTTGATAACGATGATGGCAAAACACGAAACGAAACAAAACACTTTAACAAGCTTACAAAATAACAAAACGACGTTGACGCAACCTGAACATAAACTTACATAACTAAACATAAACTTACGTACAGGAAAACAGACGACATCGAAACGAAACAAACAAACGCTACAGTCCTATGTGGTACGAACATACATACAGACACAGGAGACAATCACCCACAAACAAACAGTGAGAATGCCCTACCTAAATATGACTCTTAATTAGAGGCAAACGCAAACCACCTGCCTCTAATCAAGAGCCATACCAGGCAAACCAAAACCAACATAGAAACAGATAACATAGAATGCCCACCCAACCTCACGTCCTGACCAACTAACACACAAAAACTAACATAAATAGGTCAGGAACGTGACAGTTTCTTAGGTGGGAAATTCAGTACTTCAGCATACGGATTTCTACATGCTTCCTCATTCTTAAAAAAATAAAATTGGTACCCGTTGCCTTCAGACAAGTGCCGTGACACTTGTGGGGGTCGTAGAGCAAGTTAGTTTGTAGCCCAAATGGTTCGGACACTACCAAACAGAAGTTGGCACATCGACATCCCCACTTTACATAAAAACCACAAGAAAACATTAAGAAAGTTCAAAGAACATTCTATGAGTGTTATTTAAAAACATATACATTCCGTTCTCAGCATCAACAAAACTCTATCTTGTTAAGTGTGTTTAGGTGTGTCGGCCGCATCCACTAATTGGCCACAGTGCTTGCCAGCTAGCACATTTTGTTCCTTGGAAGTTATGGGAACGTAAGTTTTTGGTTTCCCATTGGTTCTGGGAACGAAGCCATACATTTCTTAACCAGTGTTTTTTAAATGTTCTGAGAATGGATGTAAAAAAAAAAAATTATTACTAGGTTGCAGGAGGTTCTGAGAATGTTTTACTATGGTTCCCTGAAAGTTTTTCTGGAAGGTTTTATTAACTTTCTGAGAACAGAAATGATATATTATTTGAAGGTAATTAAATAACATTCTGAGAACATGTTTCAATAAGACTTTTAATAACACTGCTAGCTCAGTTTGGGTTATCTGTTTAGCACTCCAAGCACAGATAGGACACCTTGGAAAGTCATTTGCTTAGGCATTAATCATGCATTTATTTTTCTATTGTGGCACGGCGTCAGTGAGCGTCAAACCTATGATCTTCTGTTCTCTATTCATGGAATTAGTCCACTACACCACCAGGACAGCTGTGTTTTATTTTTTTAACTTACACAAACCTGTTCATTTTAGTCTATTCAAACAGACCTTATTTCAACATAAAAAAGCACTCATTAATATCAGGTATGGCCAATTAGTGGGCGTGGCCAGCATACCTAAACACACTTAAGAAGATAGAGAGAGTTTTGTTGACGCTGATAACTGTTTTCTCCTTCCCACCTTCTGACACCCAGGTGGCGGCACACATCTTTGCGTGCCTAGCAGATATCTTAGCTTGGATGTTGGCCCACCACCTTAAGCTCAACCTCGACAAGATGGAGCTGCTCTTTCTCCCGGGGAAGGCCTGCCCACTCCAAGACCTCTCCATCATGTTTGACAATTCCACAGTGTCCCCCTCCCAGAGTACAAAGAACATTGGTGTGACCCTGGACAACACCCTGTTTTTCTCTGCAAACATCAAAGCAGTGACTCGCTCCTGCAGGTTCATGCTCTACAGCATCAGTAGAGTACAACCCTTCCTCACACAGGAAACAGTGCAGGTCCTAATCCAGGCACTTGTCATCTCCCGTCTGGACTACTGCAACTCTCTGTTGGCTGGGCTCCCCGCTTGTGCCATCAAATCCTGCAATTTGTCCAGAATGCTGCAGCCCGCCTGGTTTTCAACCTTCCCAAGTTCTCCCATGTCACCCCACTCCTCCACACACTCCACTGGCTTCCAGTTGATGCTCGCATCCACTACAAGACCATGGTACTTGCCTACGAAGCAGCAAGAGGAACTGCCCCTCCCTACCTTCCGGCTATGATAAAACTAAAAACTTACGTTCACACAGCTTCCAAGGAACCAAATGTGCTAGCTGGGACTGTACAATGCACATTAATATACTACACACACACACCTGGAAGCACACATACATTTCACCTGTTGTTTTGTCTTCTCCTCAGATTCCTGTCAGCTCACATTGGATCCCAACACAGCATTTAACTGTCTGTATCTGTCTGAGGGGAACAGAAAGGTGACACGGCGTTATAAGGACCAGCTTTATCCTGCCCATTCAGACAGATTTACCACCTACCCCCAGGTGTTGTGTGGAGAGGGTCTGTCTGGAGCCTGCTACTGGGAGGTGGAGTGGAGCGGGGAATGGGTTGATATAGCTGTCTCATATAAAGGGATCAGCAGGAGAGGACCTGATGAGGGTTTGTTTAGAAGCAGTAAACAGGCCTGGTGTTTGGAGTGTGATGCTTCTGGTTGCTCTTTCTATCACAATGATAAACTTGTCATTGTCATACCTGTCTCCTGTTCCACCAGAGTAGGAGTGTATCTGGACCACAGTGCAGGAACTCTGTCTTTCTACAGTATCTCTGACACAATGACCCTCCTCTGCAGAGTCCAAACCACTTTCACTCAGCCCCTCTATCCTGGGTTCACTGTCTCTAGAACTGTGAATATACTGAAACCGAACAAGATTATTATAGCAAACTAAAACAAAAACGAATCTTGAAAAAAAGATTTAGTAAACTGAAATAAAATAAAACAAATTGTAAAAAAATAAAAAGTAAATAAACAAACTAACTAGGCAAGTCAGCTATGAACAAATTCATATTTACATTGACGGCCTACCTGCGAACAGTGGGTTAACTGCCTTGTTCATGGGCAGAACGACACATTTTTACCTTGTCAGCTCGGGGATTCGAGCTGACAAACCCGTTTTAAAAACTAAAACTATACTGAAACTATTATCTTTGACTCAAAAATAAAATAAAACCATCATGAACTATGTTCAGTTTGAGTTTTTTTTCTCCAAAATTTGGGCAAATATCTAATAGGGTTTTCAAGTTTTTAGGGTGTTTTCAAGCTAAAATAGACCTAGCTTGTGCATCACTATCACTAGGGACGGACTTTGATTTGGAGGCCACAGGCAAATGCCAGTCTGAGCCCACCCTCCCCCTTGAATGAAGCCCTTGAATGAAGCATAAAAAGGCTATCTGAAAACCTTTGAAATACAAATAAGGTCTTTGCGTCACCACCTACAGGGGTGGGCAATGATTTTGGCTCGAGGGGCACATCTGGATTCTGAAATTCAACAGACTTTTTTGGGACCAGTTTGTGTGTCAAAAGCAATTTGCGGAAAATAAGTATCATTATAGTTTCTACATACAGTGGTTCCTCCTTTAAAAGTTACTTCATACTGAAGCACACCTTGTGTGCTGCCGGAGCATTCTGTTGCCCATCATTTCCTTCTCAGCCATTTCTTCTGTTACTGCAAGTTATTGCTAGTTTGACCACCAGAGGGCACCTTAGAGAAGCATTTGATAGTACTTCCGTATTGGCATTACCAGAGAATTTAAAACCTTTTTTGTAATAACATAGTATTTGGGATTGATTTTAAGAAATGTGGCTTAATTAATTTGATTAATATTATGGTGTTTCTATTCATAGAAAAAATATGCACAATCGTTTGTCTCTACATTAACTAACATATTCCTCTCAATTTGTACATTTTTTGCTTGACTCGTTATGATGTAATAACTACTTACATTTGCCTCCCCGTAATGTTTTGTCAGCCATCTTTGCTGAAGAAAGTCACCAGGGAGGGGTGGCTCATGTCAAATTCATCATTGGAACCACTCATGATTGGTCATATAAAATGCATAATGAGTGCTCTAACTCACCCTTGTGGTGTTCTGGAGCAATGAAGCCGTGATGCTGGGTACCTCTAAGTCCCGCGGTGTAAGCTCACAACTTTTAAAGGAGGAACCACTGTACTTTCTGGTTTTAGTTACTCTGCCTTCAGAAAGTATCCACACCCCTTGACTTCTTCCACATTTTGTTGTGTTACAGCCTGAATTTAAATCACTTAAGGATAGGACCCTTTTTTTCAATTTTCACCTAAAATGACATACCCAAATCTAACTGCCTGTAGCTCAAGACCTGAAGCAAGGATATGCATATTCTTGACACCATTTGAAAGGAAAAACTGTGTGGAAGTTTGTGGGAATGTGAAATGAATGTAGGAGAATATAACACATTAGATCTGATAAAAGATAATACAAACAAAAAAATATGTGTTTGCTATTTATTTTTTTGTTCCATCATCATTGACATGCAAGAGAAAGGCCATACACTTAGATAGGATTTTAGGTGTAATTTAGATGTTGTGCCCAAGATGACAGCAGTGTGTGTGCAAAGTTTCAGACTGATCATGTGAAGAATTACATCACTACACAACATTTTGTATCAAGTTTGCCAGAAGTTTGCCCAAATGTGCCAAATTGGTCAATTTATACATTTTCAAGTACATAACTATAGAGAACATACAAAAATGCTATGGTAATAAAACATTTAAGTTTGCACATTCCAAGGCCGGGCAGGGGTTAGAGACAGAAGTAAGTACATTATTTACCTTCAGAGGTGAATGTATCAAACCAGTTGTTGTGATAAAAGTGTTTTGTTGTTGTGCACTATTCTCTAACAATAGCATGCTATTTTTGTTTTTGTAATAGCTACTGTAAATTGGACACGGCAGTTAGATTAACAAGAATTTAAGCTTTCTGCCCATATAAGACATGTCTATGTCCCGGAATTGGCTATTGTTTACAACGTCATTCTAGTCACATTATCGCATATTAAGCAACAACCGTCCCGGTTTAGGGACACCGATCCCATTAATCCATTTTAACAAGTCACATAATAAGTTGCATGGACACACTATGTGTGCAATAAGTATTTAACATGATTTTTGAATGACTACCTGATCTTGGTACCACACACATAAGGTCTCTCAGCCGAGCAATGAATTTCAAACACAGATTAAACCACAAAGACCAAGGAGGTTTTCCAATGCATCGCAAAGAAAGACACATATTGGTAGATGGGTAAAAAAAGCAGACATTGAATATCCCTTTGAGCATGGTGAGTTATTAATTACACTTTGGATGGTGTATAAATACACCCAGTCACCACAAAGATACAGGTGTCCTTCCTAACTCAGTTGCCAGAAAGGAAACTGCTCAGGGATTTCACCATGAGGCCAATAGTGACTTTAAAACAGTTGCAGAGTTGAATGGCTATGATAGGAGAAAACTGAGGATCAATCAACGACATAGTAGTTACTCCACAATACAAACCTAAATGACTAAGTGAAAAGAAGGAAGCCTGTAGAGAATATAAAATGTTACAAAACATGCATGTTGTTTGCAATAAGGCACAAAAGTAAAACGACAAAAATTTTGGCAAAGAAAATAACTTTCACTGACTACCACTCTTCATATTTTCAAGCATGGTGGTGGCTGCAATATGTTATGCGTGTGCTTGTCATCGGCAAGGACTAAGGAGTTTTTTGGGATAAAAATAAATGGAATACAGAGCTTGAAGAATTGTTTAAAGAATAATGTGCAAATATTGTACAATCCCATTTTTTTTATACATTTGCAAACATTTCTAAAAACATATTTTCACTTTGTCATTATGGTATATTTTGTGTAGATGGATGAGAAACAAATACATTTAATCAAAGTTGAATTCAGGCTGTAATGCAACAAAATGTGGAATAAGTCAAGGGGTATGAATACTTTCTGAAGGCGCTGTAGTTAGGGATGCACTGATGTGGAAATTCTGGGCAAATGACGTATATCGGATATTTTCTTTTGCAATATCAAGCCAATATGTATATTTCGTTATTGCCTTTTGAACCATTCTCGAACAGATATACTTTGCAACCAAGTGTTTACATGTATGTTCATAAACCTAATTATAAAATATGTCAAATGTATTTAATATGGGAAAGGAGTATACATTTTTATTTGCATCAAAACGTGAGTAAAATGCATCCGGAAGGTATTGTTCAGGAAATGATGAGGGAAGATTGGTAATAAATGTGGTATTGTTCAGGAAATGATGAGGGAAGATTGGTAATAAATGTGGTATTGTTCAGGAAATGATAAGGGAAGATTGGTAATAAATGTGGTATTGTTCAGGAAATGATAAGGGAAGATTGGTAATAAATGTGGTATTGTTCAGGAAATGATGAGGGAAGATTGGTAATAAATGTGGTATTGTTCAGGAAATGATAAGGGAAGATTGGTAATAAATGTGGTATTGTTCAGGAAATGATAAGGGAAGATTGGTAATAAATGTGGTATTGTTCAGGAAATGATAAGGGAAAATTGGTAATAATAAATGTGTAGAAAAACAGTTCTGCACTCTTTTCAGTTGTACTTTTGTCACAGTCCTTTCTAACGAGTATTGTACAGCTTGCGTCGTACAGGGAAATGGAATACATATACGTGTTCGGGAGAGTCTTAGCTTTCAGAAATGGGGTCATAGGGGTCATAATAGCTAAAAGACCCAACCGTTCAAAATCTTCAAAAGCTAAAGCCAGATTCGGAGAAAGAAAAATTAAACCTCTTCGTTTGACACAACCAGAGACAGCTACAACCGCTAAATTGCGTACATCGCCGGAGGGCCTCGAGTAGAAGAGAAAGGCAAGATATCAGAGACATAATTGTGCGAAGTTCTGAGCCCTTAAGTCCTCACCACTGACTATCACTAACTTTCAGGGAAAAAAATGGCAAGGTAGCTAACTTGATTCCTCTTACATTTACAGGCAGTACTAAAGTTAAAACGCATTGGATTGGTGTAAACATGGGCAAGAAAGAGAGTTTGCTTCCACAGTATGTTTTTCACCAGTCACATCACTATTAAACAATTGGTGAGGAAATATTACCAAGTTTAAATAAATGTTTACATGAATGATCCTGACAATCTTTTCCTTGTGAATTCTTATGGATTCCATATACAACTGCCCAGTCCACTAAAGGTCTTTCACAGTCAGCATGAGCCCTCTACCAGGGAGGAACACAGGCAGGTACAGTAGTAATATACATAACTTGGTACTGCTGAATGGTTAACTGGTACAGCTATTGGAATGTGCAGACTAGATAGAGTTTAGTTATCTGGGATAACCTTTACAGCCAAATGGCAACTGGATCAGTAACTACAGTACCAGTCAAAGGTTTGAACACACCTACTCGTTCAAGGGTTTTTCTTTATTTTTACTATTTTCTACATTGTAGAATAATAGTGAAGACATCAAAGCTATGAAATAACACATATGGAATCATGTAGTAACTAAATAAGTGTTAAACAAATCAAAATATATTTTATATTTGAGATTCTTCAAAGTAGCCACCCTTTGACTTGATGACAACTTTGCACACTCTTGGCTTTCTCTCAACCAACTTCATGAGGTATTAACCTGGAATGCATTTCAATTAAAAGGTGTGCCTTGTGAACAGTTCATTTGTGGAATTTTGTTCCTTCTTAATGTGTTTGAGCCAATCAGTTGTGTTTTGAGAAGGTATGGCTATCTTTTGTATACCACCCCTACCTTGTCAAAACACAATTGATTGGCTCAAACACATTAAGAAGGAAAGAAATTGTGTTATGACAAGGTAGGTGTGGTATACAGAAGATAGTCCTATTTGGTTAAAGATCAAGTCCATATTATGGCAAGAACAGCTCAAATAAGCAAAGAGAAACAACATTCCATCATTACTGTAAGACATGAAGGTCAGTCAATGTGGAAAATCTCAAAAACGTTGAAAGTTTCTTCAAGTGCAGTCGCAAAAACCATCAAGCGCTATGATGAAACTGGCTCTCATGAGGACCGCCACAGAAAAGGAAGACCCAGAGTTACCTCTGATGTAGAGGATAAGTTAATTAGAGTTACCAGCCTCAGAAATTGCAGCCCAAATAAATGCTTCACAGAGTTCAAGCAACAGACACATCTCAACATCAATTGTTCAGAGGAGACTGCGTGAATCAGGCCTTCATGGTTGAATTTCTGCAAAGGAATAACTACTAAAGGAAAAGAAGAGACTTTCTTGGGCCAAGAAACACGAAAAATGGACAACAGACTGGTGGAAATCTGTCCTTTGTCTGATGAATATAAATTTTCGATTTTTGGTGTGAGATGCAGAGTAGGTGAATGGATGATCTCTGCATGTGTGGTTCCCACCATGAAGCATGGAGGGGGAGGTGTGATGGTGTGGGGGTGCTTTGCTGGTGACACTGTCTGTGATTTATTTAGAATTCAAGGCACAATTAACAAGCATGGCTACCACAGCATTCTGCAGCGATACACCATCCCATTTGGTTTGCGCTTAGTGGGACTATCCTTTGTTTTTCAACAGGACAATGACCCAACACACCTCCAGGCTGTGTAAGGGCTATTTGACCAAGAAGGAGATTGATAGAGTGCTGCATCAGTTGATCTGGCCTCACAATCACTCGACCTCAACCCAATTGAGATGGTTTGGGATGAGTTGGACCACAGAGTGAAGGAAAAGCAGCCAACAAGTGCTAAGCATATGTGGGAACTCATTCAAAACTGTTGGAAAGCATTCAAGTTGAAGCAGGTTGAGAGCATGCCAAGAGTGAGCTAGGTGTCATCAAGGCATGATTCCATGTGTGTTATTTCATAGTTTTGAGGTCTTCACTATTATTCTACAGTGTAGAAAATAGCAAAAATAAAGAAAATCCCTTGAATGAGTACGTGTATCCAAACTTTTAACTGGTATGGTATGTGTAGCACGTAATTTTACTGTAGTCATAGTTTTACCTAGAAGTGTGCATCACTGAAGAACTGGTAGTTCATTGCTGGACAGGTGTCCGGCGCCCTAACAACTGGCCCCTAGCAACCAACCAGTGGTCAGAGCCCCAGGTCACAGAGGGGGCAGAGATCATCAGGCAGACACCCTGACTCTTGCTGGGGAGGGCTCCTACTACAGAGGTTTGAAAGGGCTGTGAAATGGTGTTAACAGATACCGACAGGGGATTCATAACAATTGCCGTGGGTTTGCAATAGAGGAGCAAACAATCCGTTTTGTGGTTATGTGCCCAAGTACATAAGCTACTTTTCACAGCTTCACCACACAATATTTTTTTGCCACATTGTTATGTTGGCAACAACCACAATTAAACTAAACGATTGCTTCTGTGCTACAGAATGTGGAGAATAGGGTGTCCATGTCTCCAGTGTTTGCAAGCCGCCCTCCTTTCTCCTAGCCTGGGTACCAGAGGGTTTGTGCTATCATTCCACTCCTTGCCACTTCTTGTCATGTGACACAGAGTACAAGGAGTGGAACGTTAGCACAGACAGGCCTGGATTTCAGGCTACATTTCTCCACCCTCTTATCTTCTAACTAACCCGTTTGACAGGATCGGCTGAGCAAGGCACTATACAGAATCACTGATCTACAACTCATATTCCATCACAAATAACTACTCATTATGTTCTCGCAGCACCTTGCTCACACCTATCCCCTGGAACACACTGTAAGTCTATGGCCATTGAGGATCGCCACTGTTGCCAAGTGAAATGGGAGCCCAGGACTCCAGTTCACATACTCCAGGTCACCCCCTGATCTACCATCATACTGCCTACAGACTGTTCTCCTGAATCGTCACTTTAATCTTCCTCAATAAATCTGGTTATAACTATGTACTTGGAGGTGTAGTGGACTGTATCGAGTGAATTGTCATTTTGGGAGAATGGAGTGTTACATACTATAAATAGAACTTCCTTAACCACCTCTGTCCAATCACAACCCTCTTCCTGGTGTCTGTCCAACACAACACTGTGTACAACCAGGAATGTTCCCACTCAAAAGCACAAACAATTCTAGAGCAACGAAAGTAGTATCATTCGGCTAGTGTGTGCACCACAATGTCAGCAGCCATGGATTCAATCAGTTGTTCAATATGTCTGGATCTACTGAAGGATCCGGTGACTATTCCCTGTGGACACAGCTACTGTATGGGCTGTATTAAGGACTGCTGGGATCAGGATTATGTGATGGGTTTTCTGATCAGCTGCCCTCAGTGCAGACAGACCTTCATCCCAAGGCCGGTTCTGAAGAAAAGCACCATGCTAGCAGAATTGGTGGAGAATCTGAAGAAGACAGGACTCCAAGCTGCTACCCCTGCTCACCATTATGCTGGACCTGAAGATGTAGCGTGTGATGTCTGCACTGGGAGAAAACTCAAAGCGGTCAAGTCCTGTCTGGTGTGTCTGGCCTCTTACTGTGAGACTCACCTCCAGCCTCACTATGAATCTCCTACCTTTAAGAAGCACACGCTGGTCAAAGCCTCCACACAACTAGAGGAGAAGATCTGCTCTCATCATGACAAACTGGTGGAGATTTACTGCCGTACTGATCAGCAGTTTATCTGTTATCTGTGTACAATGGATGAACATAAAGGCCATGATACAGTCTCAGCTGAATCAGAAAGGACTGAGAGACAGGTATTGACAATCTATAATTCCGCTCATTCAAAGAATCACTGTGAAAATAACATTCATTGCTGAACATTAGTCACTACTGTACAACATAGCTTTGAAAAGGAAGTCAGCCAACACCCAATAATTTAGCTGTGCTAATATACACACTCATGTGATGTTACCTTTACTGAGACCTGAATAGTTGCATTGGCTCTTTCAGCTAATGCCTAGGCTTTGGCTTAGCAAGCTAATGATATTTTCTGGCACGCAGGAGATCTGTGATCGAACACGATTGGTCACACTCATACAGACTCACACAGACACGCGCATGCCTTTTCCATATTGCATAGACTTTGACCTATCATAAAGTTTGATCTGTTCTCATTAAGACAGAATCACTTGTACAAATGAACCATGGAATTACATGTGTTTTCCTGCAGAGCCAGGTGGGGGGAAAACAACAGAAATCCAAACAGAGAATCCAGGATAAAGAGAATGAGATGCAAGAGGTGAGACAGGCTGTGTATTCACTCAAGGTGAGTGTTGTTAACCATTTACATGTATTTACTTAGCAGTTAGCCCTCTAAAATGATGTATTCCTCCTAAACTAAACTGCAGAAAAACTGGAGCCAGTGAGGAGCCCAGTGCTCGGATATGTTCCAATCCTATTGAGCCCCACTGTAGGGAACATGTTTCTGGGGTTCTGATGAGAGCTGAGTGAATGGGCTGGTTAAAATGCAACCCATCCTCTCTTTCGGTTTGTCCTAACAGTGCTCTGCAGAGGCAGCGGTGAAGAACAGTGAGAGGATCTTTACTGAACTGATTCGCTCCATTGAGAGAAGGCGCTCTGAGGTGAAAGAGCTTATCAGAGCCCAGGAGAAGGCTGAAGTGAGTCGAGCTGAAGGAGTGCTGAAGCAACTGGACCAGGAGATGGCTGAGCTGAGGAGGAGAGAGGCCGAGTTGGAGCAGCTCTCACACACTGAAGACAACATCCAATTCCTCCAGGTGATATCAATGTCTCTCTGTTCCCAGCATCAGGTGTTACTGCTGAAAAATATTTTTTGAACTTTCACAGCAATAATCTTTTTCCTGTATTCTAATCTTTTTTGTTTAATGTATCTGTAGAGTTTCCAGTCTCTCTCTGTCCCTCTTGGATCTAAGGCCTTACCCATCATCACTTTCAATCAACACGTCTCCTTTGAGTATATAAGGAAATCAGTCGCTGGGCTGAAAAGTCAAGTTGAAAAGATCTGCTCTGGGGAAATTGCCAAGATCTCTGTAAAAAGTAGGTAACATACAGTATTAGGACAGTATATACGATGCAAGTTAGGGCTCGATTAAATCCATAGAGCAGGTAATCTGCGTTGTAGCGCGCATGATATTTAAAGGTAATTTCCGATTGAGCCGACACATGCAGAGTTTACTGTGAATGCAGTCTCCACGAACGAGGTACCATTGCCTTTAAATGCCATTCGCGCTACAACGCAGATATTCCACGCTACGGAATTCATCGAGACCCTAATCTACCATTTAGTAAGTTCAGTACAGTAGGTGAATTTATGGTTGAATGTTTGTTCTCAATGGAGAACCTTTTTCAGTTACTTATCCCATTGACTTGCTGTAATGTTTATGTCATGATCAGTGTACACAAGTGATACTTGATTTCCTGTTGTTTCCATAGTGACAAAAGTCCACATTGTTCCACCTTCTGAGCCCCGTTGTCTTCCATCCTTTGGCACAACTCAGTCTGGACTGTCAGTTGGAGGACTAACACATGGGAATGACACCACCTGTCAGAAGACGAGGTCTGAACCCAAAACCAGAGAGGAGTTCTTGAAATGTGAGTCAAGAACATACTGTACATACACATGTACAAAAACACACACACATACATACGCATATGCATGAGGACACAAACATGCACACATACATTTCACCTGTTGTTTTGTCTTCATCCTCAGATTCCTGCCAGCTCACATTGGATCCCAACACAGCACATAAAGAGCTGTGTCTGTCTGAGGGGAACAGGAAGGTAACATGGAGTGATAACGACCAGCTTTATCCTGACCATCCAGACAGATTTACCACCTACCCCCAGGTGTTGTGTAGAGAGGGCCTGTCTGGAGCCTGCTACTGGGAGGTAGAGTGGACCGGGGTGGAGGTTTGCATAGCTGTCTCATATAAAGGGATCAGCAGGAGAGGACATAATGAGTGGTTAAGAAGCAGTAATCAGGCCTGGTGTTTGGAGTGTGGTGCCTCTAGCTGCTACTTCTATCACAATGATAAACAGACTGACATACCAGTCCCCCGCTCTACCAGAGTAGTAGGAATGTACTTGGACCACAAGGCAGGAACTCTGTCCTTCTACAGTGTCTTTGACGCAATGACCCTTCTCCACAGAGTCCAGACCAATTTCACTCAACCCCTTTATCCTGGGTTCTTTGTCACTACGTCTCTCAAGATACTGACACCGACACAGTGATGAGTTACAGTGAGTTACAGTTATACAGTTAGAATTAAGACAAGCAAAGGGGTCAGAATAGTGACGGGAAAGATCCATATTATAAGATGTTAAGAAGTATTACCAAGTTTAAATAAATGTGCACATAAATTATCCTGATTCTAGTGCATTTTTCTAAAATGGGTTTTGTATAAAACTCCCACTTCCACAGTCAGCATGAGCCCTCTACCAGGGAGGAACACAGGCAGGTACAGTACGTAATATAAATACCTTGTCTTTATACAGTGGCGTGTATTCACGGACGGCAAGGGTAGCCAGGCTTCCCCATATATTTAAAAAAAATGTCTCATTCTTCTCTCTCAGTGTGTTAATCATTTTCCATCAATTCGCAAGGGGTTGAGCGAGGGATTTGAGCGAGGGATACAGTGCCCCTCTGTTTCAGTATGTGTAGCCCAAAATAGTATAACAGGTTGCCGCCGTAGCATTTGATTGATCGATGCCAGCAAGCATTTGGCCTTCCTTGATAAAAATATTATAAAATAATTAGCCAATCAGCTAATGTGCTGAACTCTGGGTTGTCCTGGTGCAGTAAAACGCCCCCCAAGGGAGGGTAGTTTGGATTTGGCCTCACACCATTTAAATCACCTCCTATGCTAAATGTCATTTTCATGAAAACGTGTCTGTTTCTGGTCTGCTTGTGTTGATGTCTTGCAGTAGCTAGCTTTCTAAATCGTCCCTTTCCTAAGCCGTGGATGGAGATGGGGATTTGGAATTGTGGTTTTGGCTTAATTCTTTGTACAGGTCAATGATTATGATCTAACCATAAATGAAAAGGTTGTGCCACTGGCCTTTTTAGCTAGGTAGCCTCTGACAACAGAATCAAAAAGTGTACTGTATGACAGAGTGACAGAGTCATAGACCGTTTTGCCAACATGAAAGATAGGAGGATGGTATTGGTGTTCAACTAGTCTACAAGAAGGGTGAACACGCAGACATACACACACACACACAAACCAGTACCATGGACAGCCACATGATATTTAGCAACATTGATTGGACTAAATTGTTTTTGATATCATTAAGTTTGTTTTCAGTGTATTAAACTAAGCATAAACAGCCTTATTGATTTTATGATGTTTACATTTTTTTATTGAAATGGTGCTGGAATAGCAGAGGCAGTGCTCCTGTTGTGTTTGTGCTGACTTGTGGTAACTCCGGGATTTTAAATCACTAGTTGTTTAGTGAACTGTCGAAAACATTAACTTGCTTGACCATGCTGCAGGTGATATAACTGTTTGTTACAGCTTTGTGGGCTTCACCGGCACAGCCAGAAGAGGACTGGCCACCCCTCATAGCCTGGTTCCTCTCTAGGTTTCTTCCTAGGTTCCTGCCTTTCTAGGGAGTTTTTCCTAGCCACTGTGCTTCTACACCTGCATTGCTTGCTATTTGGGGTTTTAGGCTGGGTTTCTGTACAGCACTTTGAGATATCAGCTGATGTACGAAGGGCTATATAAATACATTTGATTTGATTTGATGTTGCTCTCCGGTTTTGTGATGAAACAAATGTACGTGTAGTTGAATTTATTCCTCAACTGTGTGATTGTTGTCTTTTTGTTGTCACTGCCTTATTGTATATCATGGTGGCGTATGAACGAATGGATTATAGAACAAACAACGCTATTATCACAACATAGGTTGTAATATGGCTTTTTTACTGGCTTGGCTTATTTTCCTTAGTGATTTTACCACACACACTACTACTGTCTTTATATCACAAACAGTATTGCTACGTTACTATTACTATCACAAACAGTATTACTACATTACTATTACTATCAAAAACAGTATACTACATTACTATTACTATCAAAAACAGTATACCACATTACTATTACTATCAAAAACAGTATACTACATTACTATTACTATCAAAAACAGTATACTACATTACTATTACTATCAAAAAAATATTACTACATTACTATTACTATCACAAACAGTATTACTACATTACTTTTAATACCACAAACAGTATTACTACATTACTATTAATATCACAAACAGTATACTACATTACTATTACTATCAAAAACAGTATACTACATTACTATTAATATCACAAACAGTATTACTACATTACTATTAATATCACAAACAGTATTACTACATTCAATAATCTTATTTTCTGAGCATTAATACCAATTACTTTCATATTTGGATGAACTTCTCTGGGACCGTTACAAGCATCAAATTATCACTACTTAATGTTGACAACCTGTATACTCCTATACTATAGCGGTCCCTATGTTATGCACATTGCTATAAAATGACAAGATTGTTACATTGTAAATGCTACATCATAATCATAAATACTCTCTTTGTAATTTCTCATTTGCACAGACTAATGTGTTTGATACTATTCAAACATATGATCAGTGTTAGGCATGAATAAAACCCAGTCTTTGAGACTAAGTTGAAATAGTAATAGAATTTCAATTATTATTCTGTTTTTCACATTTTGTAAAAACATACTTTACCATAAATTAGTGCTTAATATTTCAGTAAAACAGATATTTTCACAATATGTATTTAAACAAGCAGCAATGAATCTGTGCTGTATAGTTCAGTTCAGATTTGTGTTGATCGTTTAGTCCACCAGGTGGCAAACTATGCATAGTTTACAAGAATATCTTAATGTAGGCAGAGCACTGGTGTTTGGAGTAGTACAGAGCTAGGATTTAAACCTAATCCCAATCGCATCTCTCATCATTTTAAAGGTAACGAGATAAATGCACATAGGATTATCAATTAAGGACATGCATACACCAAGCAGACTATAGTGATGCTATTGAGGACAGTAAAGATACAGTAGTTACCATTCTGCCTGATTTAAATAAGATAAGTGGTTTAAACTATGATCACGTGAAAAAAATGCTAAGCGCTGGATAGGTTTTAATAAAACTTGATCTTGAACGTATTGCTATTGACACTTGATAATAAAGAATGTATCTTCAAATGGATATTTAAAAGTTACCATTGTGCAGTCGTCAATGTTGTGAAATGGCTGAAAAGCTGAAATGATTGTGACTAGTATATGCCAGAAATTGCAGACAACCATTGATTTCATTAGGATCCCCATTAGCCAACGCCAATGACGACAACCAGTCTTACTGGGGTCCGACACATAAAGAAAAAGACATTACATACAAGAGAACACAATATACATACATTTAAAACATTAACGTGTGTGTGTGTGTGTGTGTGTGTGTGTGTGTGTGTGTGTGTGTGTGTGTGTGTGTGTGTGTGTGTGTGTGTGTGTGTGTGTGTGTGTGAGTGCGTGTGTGCGTGCGTGCGTGTGTGCGTGTGTGCGCGTGCGTGTGTGCGCTTTTGTAGCACTTTTGTTGGTAATTACAGCTTTGAGCCATCTTGGATATTTGTGTATCAGCTCAGCGTTCAACACCATAGTGCCCTCAAAACTCATCAATAAGCTAAGGACCCTGGGACTAAACACCTCCCTCTGCAACTGGATCCTGGACTTCCTGACGGGCCGCCCAAAGGTGGTAAGGGTAGCAACATAACAACATATCCGTAACAACATATCCGCCACGTTGATCCTCAACACAGGGGCCCCTCAGGGGTACGTGCTCAGTCCCCTCCTGGCTGTCCAACACCATCATTAAGTTTGCCGATGACCCAACAGTGGTAGGCCTGATCACCAACAACGACGAGACAGCCTATGTGGTGGATGGACAACAACAACAACCGCTCCCTCAACGTAATCAAGACAAAGGAGATGATTGTGGACTACATGAAAAAGAGGACCGAGCATGCCCCTATTCTCATCGACGGGGCTGCAGTGGAGCAGGTTGAGAGCTTCAAGTTCCTTGGTGTCCACATCACCAACAAACTAACATGGTCCAAGCACACCAAGACAGTCGTGAAGAGGGCACGACAAAACCTTTTCCCCTTCAGGAGACTGAAAAAATTTGGCATGTGTCCTCAGATCCTCAAACGGTTCTACAGCTGCACCATCGAGAGCATCCTGACTGGTTGCATAACTGCCTGGTATGGCAACTGCTCGGCCTCTGACCGCAAGGCCCTACAGAGGCTAGCGCGAATTGCCCATTACATCACTGGGGCCAAGCTTCCTGTCATCCAGGCCCTAAAAATTGTCAAAGACTCCAGCCACCCTAGTCATAGACTGTTCTCTCTGCTACTGCACGGAACCGGTAGCAGAAGGATCCGCCCCTTTTTTTCATTTTTTGCCTAAAATGACAAATCTAACTGCCTGTAGCTCAGGCCCTGAAGCAAGGATATGCATATTCTTGGTACCATTTGAAAGGAAACACTTTGAAGTTTGTGGAAATGTGAAAGGAATGTAGGAGAATATAACACAATAGATCTGGTAAAATATAATACAAAGAAAAAACTAACCGTTCTTGTGTATTTTTTTGTACCATCATCTTTGAAATGCAAGAGAAAGGCCATACTGCATTATTCCAGTTCAAGTGCAATTTATATTTTGGCCACTAGAAGCCAGCAGTGTATGTGCTAAGTTTTAGACTGCTCCAATGAAACATTGCATTTATGTTCAAAATGTTGTATCAATACTGCCCAAATGTGCCTAATTTGTTTATTAATAACTTTTCATGTTCAAAATTGTGCGCTATCCTCAAACAATAGCATGATATTATTTCACTGTAATAGCTACTGTAAATTGGACAGTGCAGTCAAATTAACAAGAATGTAAGCTTTCTGCCAATATCAGATGTGTCTATGTCCTGGGACATTTTCTTGTTACTTACAACCTCATGCTAATCGCATTAGCCTACGTTAGCTCAACCGTCCCGTGGAAGGGACACCGATCCCAAAGAAGTTCTTTAATAACTCTACCTACATGTACATATTACCTCAACTAACCGGTGCCCCCGTACATTGACTCTGTACCCCCTGTATATAGTCTCGCTATTGTTATTTTACTACTGCTCTTCAATTACTTGTTACTTTCATTTCTTATTCTAATCCATATTTTTTAAACTGTATTGTTGGTAAGCGCTCGTAAGTAAGCATTTCACTGTAAGGTCTACACCTGTTGTATTCGGCGCATGTGACTAATAAAATTTGATTTGATTTGATGAGCTTTGCATCTGGATTTGTGGATTTTCTGCCATTCATTCCTTGCAGATCTTCTCAAGCTCTGTTAAGTTAGATGGGGAGCAGCGGTGAACAGCAATCTTCAAGTCTTCCCACAGATGTTCATAGTATAGTATTAATATTAGCTCTCTGATCACAATGAAGAGCAAAACGTGCCGCTCTGTTCTGTGCCAGCTGCAGCTTAACTAGTTCCTTCTTTGCAGCACTTGACCATATGACCGGACAATAATCAAGAGAAGATCAAACTAGAGCCTGCAGGACTTGTTTTGTGGAATGTGGAGTGTGGAGTCAAAAAACGATCTAAGTTTTAACAGCAAGTAATTCAGTCTCCTCAACTTGCTCAACAGCTACAACAATCATTACCAGATTCAGCTGAGGTATAGATCTTAGGGAATTATTTGTACTAAATACAATCCTTTAAATTATGGGTTAAAACTTTATATGGTATTCTTCTGTATTTACAAAATCTCAATTGCATGGCTTGGTCTTTTGGTCTCCTAAATGAAGAATACACATTATTGAAACATTCCAACCAGCACTTCAGAAATGCACTGTGGTGAAAAACAGACTAAAATGAAAAATAATTATAATTTTAATTGAAAGGTACATACATTCTATTTTGTGACTATATTATGACGTGTTCGGAAGAGTTTTAGTTTTCAGGAAGGGGATCATAGAAGTCATATTAGCTAATAGACCCAACTGTTCAAAAGCTTCAAAAGCTAGAGCCAGATTCGGAGGAAGATAACAGTATGTGTGTATGTGAGATGTGCACATCTACCACTTTGTGTAGCCATTAGCAATGTTGCTAATGAAAAGTCTCTAGTAGATGGGAACGCTTCCCCAAAAACCTTCTCAAAAACCTTCTCAATTACAGTAAATGTCAGCTACAAAGTACCTTATGTTAGCTGGTAGAATGATATCATGATTATTTGCATCAATCCAGTGGGTATTTGTTTTTAAAACTCTACCATCACATGTGCACTACTAAAACAGCTAAACAACAGCCTCTTGCTGAACACTGGAAATAAAGGATTACTACAACCAAAAATGTAAACTCAAAAATATCTAAAAAGTGGTCTCCTGATGTGGATTAGAAAATCTAATTTAGATGGACCTCTTTGGCCTGAATGCCAAGCGTCACATCTGGAGGAAACCTGGCACCATCTCTAAGGTGAAGCAGGGTGTTGCAGCATGATGCTGTGGGGATGTTTTTCAGCAGCAGGGACTGGGAGACTAGTCAGGATCGAGGGAAAGATGAACGGAGCACAGAGAGATCCTTGATGAAAACCTGCTCCAGAGCGCTCAGGACCTCAGAATGGGGCGACGGTTCACCTTCCAACAGGACCACGACCCCAAGCACACAGCCAAGACAATGCAGGAGTGGCTTCGGGACAAGTCTCTGAATGTCCTCAAGTGGCCCTACCAGAGCCCGGACTTGACCTGAGTGAGTCGAGTGAGTCCTTTGTCTGATGAATACAAATTTGATATTTTTGGTTCCAACAGCCGTGTCTTTGTGAGATGCAGAGTAGGTGAATGGATGATCTCCGTATGTGTGGTTCCCACCATGAAGCATGGAGGAGGAGGTGTGATGGTGTGGGGGTGCTTTGCTGGTGACACTGTCTGTGATTTATTTAGAATTCAAGGCACAATTAACCAGCATGGCTACCACAGCATTCTGCAGCGATACACTATCCCATTTGGTTTGCGCTTAGTGGGACAATCCTTTGTTTTTCCACAGGACAGCTGTAATGGAATGTATCTGCTATTTGTATTTACAGCTAAGTCCTCTCATGTTCCCTGATTAAAAGGTGATGACTACTCCACTCCACTACCATTATCAACTTTCTCCTGACATGAACTGAAGCCATGACTTCTCATGTGCCAGCTCATCCACTGGCACATTGAATGCTTCCCTTCCAAGCACTGTGAATACCCCTATCAATTTTCTCTCATTACTGTATGTTGAGTCAATCACATACACAAGCACATCACTACACATCAAAGATTTTACTCCTTGCTTGGACTAACTCATTCTTAGCTCTTTTGTCTAACTGTGTAGTGTTATTGTTTTTTTGTTTTCCCAGTCAAATCCTGTCCTACGCTGGTCAAGCCTCTGATCACCTCAACCCATGCCTCATACCCTCATTCAATCACTGCTGTGATCCCTTTCCAACACTGTAAGTGGCCCTCTCATTTCTATTCCCCATAGTAGTGTACTATAAATGTCTTTATTAAATGCTTTAGGTTAAAATAATTCGTCTTTGATGATTTCTGAAAGACACTTTGTGGTCTCTGTGTGTTCCGTCTCCCATCCTCCTCAATTTTTCAAGTGACCAGCCTCCACTGGTGTGTCTGTACCTGTGTGTGTGTCCCTTCACAATCCCGCTGTTGCATAAGGTGTAATTTCTATCTGTTTTTTTATCTGATTCTACTGCTTAAATCAGTTACCTGATGTGGAATAGAGTTCCATGTAGTCATGGCTCTATGCCAGGGGTGGGCAAACTTTTTGACTCGCGGGCCACAATGGGTTCTAAAATTTGACAGAGGGGCCGGGCCAGGAGCATTTGGAGAGAGTGTTTGGGCCGGATATACTAAAGCATTAAATGTAGTGTGTGCAAACCTCATAGCACAGTAAGAACACTACAACCCAATTTATTAACTGTCTTTCAAATGTGAAAAATAGCCCTTATCAGTTAATAAATTTGTCTCAAGGAATATGCAAGATATGGCATTTACATACTATTTCGCAGATACCGGGATGAGGAAATGTAAATAGATTAAAATAACATACGCACTGTGATTTATCAAGATTGCGTCTGTTTTTAATAAGTTTCAATCGAAGGTGCAAAGTTAAAGAAATCAACATTTATTGAAAAATGGAATCACTTTCAACATTCAAAACATATTATTACACAACGAAATACTCAAGCTCAATAATATCTACTTGTGTTAAACTCCGCAAAATCATGGATGGATTGTCCTGACCGCGCGCTCTACAAACTCGCCACGGACGCCCTCGCCTTCACGTGCAAACAGTACAAGTGTATCGTTGCCAAGCACACAGACATAGGCTGTATTAAATATCCTACCTGCAGCTGAAAATTTAAATTTAAATTAAGAGCGATGTGCGGCGTGTTAATAAAGCTACTGTACCGCTGCTGTGCGTAAATGCGCATTGCTCTTAATTAAAAGACGCACTTCCAAACTTTCCATATGCATTTTTTCATAATACAGCAGAAAAACTCACAATTTCAGTGGGAACAGTGTTGTTGGTCTCCCTTTTTTGCCAGTGCATCAAAGTCTGGAGTTAGTTTTGTTGTGGCAATTCTCAGGACAGATCTAAGGTGTTGGTCAGTTAACTTGGATCTGTGATGGGCTTTGTTGATTTTCATGACGCTAAACGTCTGCTCACACACGTAGGTCGAGCCAAACAACACCAGCATCTTCTGCGCTGTCCTCCGGAGGTTTGGAAACGCGGTCTCGTTAAGTGAAGCGTAAAAGTCATTCAGTTTAAGAGACTTGAACTTCTCCTTTGAGACGGAGTCAGACTGAAGATCGATCAGTTCCAATTGCAGCTCCTGCGGTGCTGATTCGGGGTCTTGTGACAGGGGACAGGACACCAGTTGAAGTGACTTGTCAATTTTTTCAAAATCACAGAACCGACGGCAAAATTCTCTGTGCAGATCGTCCAGTGATTTGCAGTATTTCTTCGCATTTCGGGCGGCCTCTTTCTGCACGGCTAGTGTGGGGAAATGTGCGAAAGATTTGTTTGACATTTGCCTGGAGAATAAAACCAGCTTGGATTTGAAGGCTCTCACATTTGTGTACATGTCGTGCGCAAACTGATCTTTCCCCTTTAGCTTCACGTTCAGCTCATTCATGTGTGAAAATATGTCCACAGCAAACGCAAAGTCACAAAGCCAGTTTGTGTCGCTCAGCTCGGGGAATTCTTCGGATTTCCCCATTAAATTAAAAAATGAGCGAATCTCGTCTTTGAGCTCCCAGACTCGTTGAAACATTTTCCCCAAACTTAACCAGCGGACGCGAGAGTGGTAAAGTAGGTCCTGGTGATCCGCATTAGTTTCTTCCAGGAACGTAATGAACTGACGATGATTAAGTCCCCTTGCTCGTATGAAGTTAACAAGTTTTACAACTGGATCCACGACGTGATTAAGCTGCAATACAGACTTATACAGAGACTCCTGATGAATGATGCAGTGAAGTAAAATAACATCCTGGTCAGGGTTTTCTTCTTTCACTTTATCCTGGATTCTTTTCAGCAGCCCGATGTTTTTTCCAGTTAAATTTGGCGATCCATCCGTGGTGACATTGGCAAGTTTACTCCAAGGTAGCTTCATTCTCTCGATGACAGCAGACACCTGTTCATATAAGTCCTCTCCTCGCGTTTTCCCTTTCAGTGATTCCATGCTCAAAAGCTCCTCCGTTATCTCAAAACTGTCGTTAATCCCTCGGATAAAAATTAGGAGCTGAGCAGTGTCTTTTATGTCGTTACTTTCATCCAGTGCTAGTGAATATAACTTAAAGGACTCCGCCTTTTTGTTTAACTCGCTGACTATATCTTCGTCAATCAGTTCCACGCGGCGAGTCACTGTCCTGCGTGCTAAACTGATTTTTTCAAACTTGGCTTTGCTCTCCGGACACAAGAGACCTGCTGTCTCTACCATGCACTCTTTCAAAAACTCGCCTTCGGAGAAAGGCTTGCTAGCCTTTGCTAATTTGAATGCCAGCAAATAACTTGCCTTGGTACTTGACTTTATTGAATTGCAGTTTGTCGGTGAAAAAAGTTCTGTTGACTCTGTAAATTAGCTGCCAACCTCTGAGCAGTAGCCGCCCGTTCTTGTGTTGACTGCTTGCTAGCATAGTTTGCATGCTTCGTGGCAAAGTGACGGCTGATATTGTACTCTTTGAAAACCGCAACAGCTTCTTGGCATATCAGACATACAGCCGTTGATCGGACTTCAGTGAAGAAGTATTTTGTTGTCCACTCCTTATTAAACACTCGGCATTCGCTGTCCACTTTCCTTCTCTTTGGTCCACTCATTTTCACAGAAGGGCTTAATGGTGACGTGAAACGAAGTGAAAATTAAAGTGAAATAAAGAGAAATACGCGCCACTCCAACAACGGTCAATGTGTTTTGAGTGCGCCATCTATTGGGGAAACGTGGGCATTGCAGGGAAAGGGGGAAAAAAGGAGTTTTTTACTATAATTTGGACAAGTTCGGCGGGCCGGATTAAAAAGCCTAACGGGCCGTATGTGACCCGCGGGCCGTAGTTTGCCCATGTCTGCTCTATGCAGTGCTGTGGGCCTCCCATAGTCTGTTTTGGACTTGGGGATTGTGAAGAGACCTCTGGTAGCATGTCTTGTGGGGTATACATGGGTGTCCGAGCTGTGTGCTAGCAATTTCAACAGACAGCTTGGTGCATTCAGCTTGTCAACACTTCTTACAAAAAAAAGTAGTGATGAAGTCAATCTCTCCACTTTGAGCCATGAGAGATTGACATGCATATCATTAATGTTAGCTCTCCATGTACATTTAACCTCACGGGATCTGTGTTCCTCCTTCGGGATGGTTCAGCTAACGTGCGCTAATGTGATTAGCATGACGTTGTAAGTAACAAGAACATTTCCCAGGACATAGACATGTCTTATATGGGCAGAAAGCATAAATTCTTGTTAATCTAACTGCACTGTCCAATTTATAGTAGCTATTACAGTGAAAAAAATACCATGCTATTGTTTGAGGAGAGTGCGCAACAACAAAACACTTATAACGGCAACTGGTTTGATAATTTCACCTCTGAAGGTAAGTAATGTACTTTAATTCAGCAATCTTGCTCTGAATTGTCATCCTAAGGGCCCCAGAGATCAAATGTAGCATAGTTTTGTTTGACTAAATCAATGTATATATTCAAATATAGGAACTGGGTTCTAAAGTTTGAACCCCTGATGTTTCTGGGATATGGGAGAATTAGAGGGATCTAAGTTCACACAGGTAAACAGATAAGACAGGAGAATTACAACAGATATAACAGACTGACCCTAGCCCCCCGGCATTCAGACTATTGGAGCATAGATACTGGAGACTGACGGGGGGGCATCCAAAGTTATCCCTGGACAGGGACAACCAGGCAGGATATAGCCCCACCCACTTTGGCAAAGCACAGCCCCAACACCCCTAAAGAGATATCAACTCTCTTCCTAGTCTTTGTCCAACGCCACACCCAACACAGGTACAGAGTACATACAGACAATCAGGAAATATTCCCACACAAACGTAACATTTCTCAATCGGCTCAGTCTGTTAGTGTGTGCACCACAATGTCAGCAGCCATGGACTCAATCAGTTGTTCAATATGTCTGGATCTACTGAAGGATCCGGTGACTATTCCCTGTGGACACAGCTACTGTATGGGCTGTATTAAGGTCTGCTGGGATCAGGAAGTTCTGAAGGGTGTCTATAGCTGCCCTCAGTGCAGACAGACCTTCACCCCAAGGCCTGTTCTGAACAGAAACACTATGTTTTCTGAATTGGTGGAGACTCTGAAGAAGACAGGACTCAAAGCTGGTACCCCTACTCACCATTATGCTGGACCTGGAGATGTTGCGTGTGATATCTGCACTAGGAGAAAACTCAAAGCTGTCAAGTCCTGTCTGGTGTGTCTGGCATCTTACTGTGAGATTCACCTCCAGCCTCACTATGAATCTCCTGCCTTTAAGAAGCACACGCTGGTCAAAGCCTCCACACAACTAGAGGAGAAGATCTGCTCTCATCATGACAAACTGGTGGAGATTTACTGCCGTAGTTTATCTGTTATCTGTGTACAATGGATGAACATAAAGGCCATGATACAGTCTCAGCTGAATCAGAAAGGAATGAGAGACAGGTAAGGACAACAACTCTGTAATAGTTGCTCATTTAGAGCATCACAATGAGAATACTAGTAATGACTGAATATTAGTCACAACTGTATATATATGTACCGTATAGACCTGGCTTTGAAATTGAAAACAGCTAACACCCAAAAGATTTAAGCTGGTGAATATGCACACATACATATAACTGGTGGTTTGATGACCACATTCACATTATGTGTAACCTTGACTGAGACATGAGGAGTTGCATTGGCTCCCTGAGCTAATGCCTAGGCTTTGAGTTAATGCTCTTTTTTGGCACGCAGGAGACCCAAGAAAACACATGAACGGTCATGTGCATACAGACATGCATGTGACTTTCATAAGGCATGGACTTTGACCAATCATAAAGTTTGAGCTGTTCTCAGTAAGACAGAGGCTATGTTTACACAAGAAGCCCAATTCTGATATTTCTTTCCCACTAATTGGTATTTTAACCAATTAGATCAGCTCTGAACAACATCTGATATGATTGGTCAAAAGACCAATTTGTGGAGAAAGGGTCAAAATTGGGCTGCCTGTGTAAACACAGCCAGAGTCACTTGTGCACATTAACATTGGATTGACATAGTTTTTTTTCCCCAGAGGAAGGTGGGAGAGAAAAATAAGGAATCCAAACAGAGAATCCAGAAGAGACAGAAAGAGATGTATGAGGTGAGACAGGCTGTGAAGTCACTCAAGGTGAGTGTTGACCATTTAGATGTATTTACTTAGTAGATAGCCCTCTCTAAAGTAAATTTGGCGCCCTGCACTTTCACTGGCTTGTTGTCAAATCGATCCCGTTAACGGGATCTTAGCCCGTCTCAGCCATAAGAGGTTTTAATGCAACCGCTGTGTCAGATTTTTTTTCTTTAATTACGGAAAAAGCACACCATGCAATAATCTGAGTATGGCACTCAGACAACAAAACAAGCCATACAGATATCCGCCATGTTGTGTAGTCAACAGAAGTCAGAAATAGCATTATAAATATTCACTTACCTTTGATGATCTTCATCAGAATGCACTCCCAGGAATCCCAGTTCCACAATAAATGTTTGATTTGTTCGATAAAGTCCATCATTTATGTCCAAATACCTCCTTTTTGTTCGCGCGTTTAGTACACAATCCAAACTCACGACGCGCGTGCAAGTCCAGGCGAAAGATCAGACGAAAAGTCATTTTACAGTTCGTAGAAACATGTCAAACGAAGTATAGAATCAATCTTTAGGATGTTTTTATCATAAATCTTCAATAATGATTCAACCGGAGAATGTCTTTGTCTGTAGAAATGTAATGAAACAGAGCTAACTCTCACATGAACAAGCGTCACGAGCTCATGGCATTCTGCCAGAGCCCTGACCCATTCCCCTCTTATTCGCCCTCACTTCACAGTAGAAGCATCAAACAAGGTTCTAAAGACTGTTGGCATCTAGTGGAAGCCTTAGGAAGTGTAACATGACCAATATCCCACTGTATCTTCAATAGGGAATGAGTTGAAAAACGACCAACCTCAGATTTCCCACTTCCTGGTTGGATTTTTTCTCAGGTTTTTGCCTGCCATATGAGTTCTGTTATACTCACAGACATCATTCAAACAGTTTTAGAAACTTCAGAGTGTTTTCTATCCAAATATACTAATTATATGCATATATTAGCAACTGGGCCTGAGTAGCAGGGAGTTTACTCTGGGCACCTTATTCATCCAAGCTACGCAATACTGCCCAAAGGAGAAGTTTATCTAAAGTTCCATGTATAACAGTTGTATCTTTTATCAATGTTTATTATGAGTATTTCTATAAATTGATGTGGCTCTCTGCAAAATCACTGAATGTTTTGGAGGCAAAACCTTACTGAACATAACACGTCAATGTAAACTAAGATTTTTGGATATAAATATGAACTTTATCGAACAAAACATACATGTATTGTGCAACATGAGGTCCTATGAGTGTCATCTGATGAAGATCATTAAAGGTTAGTGATTAATCTTATCTCTTTTTCTGCTTTTTGTGACTCCTCTCTTTGGCTGGAAAAATGGCTGTGTTTTTCTGTGACTAGGTACTGACCTAACATAATCAGATGGTGTGCTTTCGTCGTAAAGCCTTTTTGAAATCGGACACTGTGGTGGGATTAACAACAAGTTTATCTTTAAAATGGTGTAAAATACTTGTATGTTTGAGGAATTTTAATTATGAGATTTCTGTTGTTTGAATTTGGCGCCCTGCACTTTCACTGGCTGTTGTCAAGTCGATAACCGTTAACGGGATCTCAGCCGTAAGAAGTTTTAACTGACTTGCCTATTTAAATAAAGGATATTTAAAATAAAATATGAAACCTCTCCTCTCTTTCTGTGTTTCCTAACAGCGCTCTGCACAAGCAGCAGTGGGGGAAAGTGAGAGGATTTTTACTGAGCTCATCCGCTCCGTTGACAGAATGCGCTCTGAGGTGGAAGAGCTGATCAGATCCCAGGAGAAGGCTGAAGTGAGTCGGGCTGAAGGACTGCTGAAGCAACTGGACCAGGAGATGGCTGAGCTGAGGAGAAGAGAGGCCGAGTTGGAGCAGCTCTCACACACAGAAGACAACATCCAATTCCTCCAGGTGATATCAGTGGCTCTCTGTCCCCAGCATTAGGTGTTACTGCTGAAAATGAAGTGTTTGTATTTCTCAACAATCATCTTTTTTCTGATTTGTCTCTGTAGTATTTCCAGTCTCTCTATGTCCCTCTGTTACCCAGCATCACTGTCAACCACCACATCTCCTTTGAGGATGTAAAGAAATCAGTCTCTGGGCTGAAGTTGAAAATATATGTTCTGCGGAAATTGCCAAAATCTCTGTAAAAAGTAGGTAACATATCTGGTCGTTGATAATACTAAACCAATTACCTGAACCTCTTTCAACTACTGAGCCCCTTGAATTACTATAATGTTTTTGTCATTATCAGTATTGAAACAGTGATATTTGATTTCCTGTGTCTCCATAGTGACAAAAGTCCACATTGTTCGACCTTCTGAGCCCCGTTGTCTTCCGTCATTTGGCCAAACTCAGTCTAGACAGTTGGTTGGTGGATTAGCATCACATTGGAATGACACCACCTGTCAGAAGACGAGGCCTGAACCCAAGACCAGAGAGGAGTTCTTAGAATGTGAGTAAAGAACATACTGTACAATACACATTAATATACTAAACACACAAACTCCTGGACGCACACATACATTTCACCTGTTGTTTTGTCTTCATCCTCAGATTCCTGTCAGCTCACATTGGATCCCAACACAGCATTTTATGAGGGGAACAGAAAGGTAACACAGAGTAACAACAACCAGCTTTATCCTGACCATCCAGACAGATTTACCAATGGCTGCCAGGTGTTGTGTAGAGAGGGTCTGTCTGGAGCCTGCTACTGGGAGGTAGAGTGGACCGGGGTGGAGGTTTATATAGCTGTCTCATATAAAGGGATCAACAGGAGAGCCTGGGATTGGTTTGGAAGCAGTAATCAGGCCTGGTGTTTGGAGTGTGGTGCCTTTGACTGCTCTTTCTGGTACAATGGTAAACGGACTGCCATATGTGTCCCCCTTTCCACCAGAGTAGGAGTGTACCTGGACCACAGGGCAGGAACTCTGTCCTTCTACAGTGTCTCTGACACAATGACGCTCCTCCACAGAGTCCAGACCCCATTCACTGAACCCCTCTATCCTGGGTTCGGTTTCGATTATGGATCTGTGAATATACTGACATAGACACAGTCATTCACTTTGATGAGAATACAGACAAGCTTTATCCTCTTAAGACTACAGTGCCCGATTTCGGGCACTAGATTTACAGGTAATTATTGATCATATGTTTAGTTATTTTATTTATTTCACAATGTTTATAAGTCAGAACAAAACAAACTAGACAGTTAAAGGACACTCAGAGGCAGGTGCATCAAAGCTGGTACCGAGAGACCGAAAAACAGCTTCTATTTCCAGGACATCAGACTGTTAAACAGTCATCACTAGCTGGCCTCTGCCCGGTAACCTTCCCTGAACCCCAAACACTGTCACTAGCCGGTTACCACCTGATACTCTGCCCTGCACCTTAGAGGCCGCTGTCCTATCTACATAGTCATTGAACCCTGGTCACTTGACTAATGTTTATTACTGTTTTACCCACTTGATATATATATATACCCACTTGATATATATATATATAATCCTATATAACTACTGCTGTATACACCTTTTCGATTCACATACTGTCCATACTGTCTATACACACCATTTACATACATACAGTACAGCGGAAGCTCATCAGAGGAGGAAGAGGAGGACCATGCTCCTCAGCGAATTTCATAAAAAATGAAATGGTAAAACATTAAAAAGTTATAATTTTTAGATAAAACTCTACTAAATATATTCACATCACCAAATTATTGATTAAAATACCTCAACAGCACTCTGTAAGGTAGCACCATGGAGTAGCAGGAGGGTACATTAACTTCATTACAAAACCTAGAAGGCTCATGGTTCTCATCCTCTTCCATAAACTTACAAAGTAATTATGACAACTTCCGGAGGACATCCTCCAACCTATCAGAGCTTTTTCAGCATGAGCTGACATGTTGTCCACCCAATCAAAGGATCAGAGAATCAATCTAGTACTGAAAGCATAAGCTACAGCTAGCTAGATTAGCACTGCAGTGCATAACATGCGGTGAGTACTGTTGGTTGACTTAAAAAGAGAGAAAGACAATAGTTTAACAGTTTTTTTCTTAAAAAATGGAGGAGAAGCAACAGATGGCTATATATATTTTTTTCTTTCACTTTCACTTAATTAGCTAGCTAATGCAGCTAGCTAGTTTAGCCTACTCCTAAACCTGGCTCAAAGAGAAGGATGCTATGTTAGTTAGGTGGCTATGACTATCCAACACAACACTGGAGCTCTTCCTAGTCAAGGTAAGCATTTGGTTTTACTAATGTATTGCCACCGGGGCCCGCTGTTGTAAATGCTTAACTGCTTACTGACTGCACACTGTAATGTTACTGCGTGATTGTAGCGGGTTTACTCACCGACAACAATGAGACAGACAATAGGGAGGTCAGAGACCTGGCAGTATGGTGCCAGGACAACAACCTCTCCCTCAACGTGAGCAAGACAAAGGAGCTGATCGTGGACTACAGGAAAAGGAGGACGAACACGCCCCCATTCACATGGATGGGCTGTAGTGGAGCGGGTCGAGAGCATCAAGTTGCTTGGTATCCACATCACCAACAAACTAACATGGTCCAATCACAACAAGATAGTTGTGAAGAGGGCACGACAACACCTTTTCCCCCTCAGGAGACTGTCTTCTTTGCACGCTTTGTACAAAATAATAAAATGCAGTACTACAGGATATTTCTTAACGTAGCTCTTTATTAGCTAGCTACAACTGGCATGTTCACGTATCTCCAACCATGATCAACTGACCCTGACCTAACCATCCGGGTGGTCTTAACCAATCCTAGCACAGTATGATACGGCGGAAAAATGCATCTAATTAAAATTCAGTATGTTTACACATATGAATATTACAGAGACTGAAAATATTTAGCATAGGTCTCCACATCCTCAAAAAGATCTACAGCTGCACCATCGAGAGCATCCTGACTGGTTGCATCACCGCCTGGTATGGCAACTGCTCGGCATCCGACCATAAGGCGCTACAGAGGGTAGTGCGTACGGCCCAGTACATCACTGGGGCCAAGCTTCATGCCTTCCAGGACCTATATACTCAGCGGTGTCAGAGCCAGGCCCAAAAAATTGTCAAAGACTCCAGTCACCCAAGTCATAGACTGTTCTCTCTGCTACCGCACAGCAAACGGTCTAGTCTAGTTCCAAAAGGCTCCTTAACAGCTTCTACCCCCAAGCCATGAGACTTCTGAACAGTTAATCAAATGGCCACCCGGACTATAAATAAAGAAATGTAACCAAACAAACATATTAATGGCAGAAATGTTCCTTCCAACAGTCACCTGTTCAGTCATTTCGCCATTTGTTTTTACACTGCTGCTACTCGCTGTTTATCTATAGCATGGTCACTTTACCCCTACCTACATGTACAAATTACCTCGAATAAACTGTACCCCCGCACATTGACTCAGTACTGGTAACCCCTGTATATAGCCTTGTTATTGTTATTTTATTGTATGACTTTTTTTTTTTTTTTTACTTTAGTTTATTTGGTAAATATTTTCTTAACTCTTTCTTGAACTGCATTGTTGGTTAAGGGCTTGTAAGTAAACATTTCACAATAAGGTTGTATTCGGCGCATGTGACAAATACGACTTCATTTGATATTGCTTGGTCTGATATTTCTGAATATCATTTTTTTTGTGTGTATTGTTATTGTATTGCTAGATATTACTGCACTGTTGGAGCAAGAAACCTAAGCATTTCGCTGCACCTGCGATAATATCTGCAAATCTGTGTAAGCGACCAATATTCTTTGATTTGATTTTGTCTAATAAACGTGTCTCTGACTCCGTCCAGTGGTCGGCGGCGTCATTACAATCCATTTTGTCGCCTCTTTTCCACATCATGTCAAAGGGCCGGTCCTTAGAAAAGCCCCTATCGAGCAGGACTTTCTAAATATACTGAACAAAAACATAAAAGCAACATGTAAAGTTTTAGTCCCATGTTTCATGAGCTGAAGTAAAAGATACCAGAAATGTCCCATACGCACAAAACAATTATTTGTCTCAAATTTTGTGCACAAATTTGTTTACATCCCTGTAAGGATTTCTCTTGACAGGTGTGGCATATCAAGAAGCTGATTAAACAGCATAATCATTACACAGGTGCACCTTGTGCTAGGGACAATAAAAGGCCACTCTAAAATGTGCAGTTTTGTCACACAGCACAATGCCACAATGTTACAAGTTTTGAGGTAGCGTGCTATTGGCATGCTGAATGAAGGAATGTCCACCAGAGCTGTTGTCAAATAATTTAAGGTTAATTTCTCTACCATAAGCCATCTCCAATGTTGTTGTAAAAAATGTGGCAGTGCGTCCAACCAGCTTCACAACTGTACACCACGTGTAACCACACCAGCCCAGGACCTACAAATCTGTCGTCTTCACCTGCGGTATTGTCTGAGACAAGCCACCTGGACGGGATGAAACTGTGGGTTTGCACAACCAAAGAATTTCTGCACAAACTGTCTGAAACTGGGAAGCTCATCTGCGTGTTTGTCGTCCTCACCAGGATCTTGACCTGACTGCAATTCGGCATTTCGTAGCCAACTAAAGTGGGCAAATGCTCATCTTCGATGGCCACTGGCACTCTGGAGAAGTGTGCTCTTCACACTAGATGAATCCTGGTTTCAACTGTACTGGGCTGACGGCAGACACGACGTATGGCGTCGTGTGGGCGAGCGGTTTGCTGTTGTGAACAGAGTGCCACATGGTGCCACATAAACACTCCAAACAGCCTACCCGAATGCTTGGATGCGTCCGCATGGTCCTAAAGCACACCGTTGCCCCGTTTTGTATCACATTCTGATGATAATGAATGTGGAGGGGACATGTGCCCCTATCCCCAGTGAAAATTGTGCCCCTGTGTTATGGTATGGGCAGGCACAAGCTACGGACAACGAACACAAATGCATTTTATTGATGGCAATTTGAATGCACAGAGATACCGTAACGAGATCTGAGGCCCATTGTCATGCGATTCATCTGCTGCCATCACCTAATTTTTCAGCATTGTAATGCACGGCCCAATGTCTCATAGATCTGAACTGAATTCCTAGAATCTGAAAATGCCCCAGTTCTTCCATTGTCTGCATACTCACCAGACATGTCACCCTTGAACATGTTTGGGATGCTTTGGATCGATGTGTATGACAACGTCTTCCAGTTCTCGCCAATATCCAGCAACTTCGCACAGCCATTGAATTGGAGTGGGACACCATTCCACAGGCCACAATAAACAGCCTGATCAACTCTATGCAAAGGAGATGTGTCACACTGCATGAGGCAAATGGTGGTCACACCAGATACTGACTGGTTCTGATCCACACCGCTACATTTATTTAAGGTATCTGTGACCAATAGATGCATATCTGTATTCCCAGTCATGTGAAATCCATAGACTAGGGCCTAATGAATTCATTTCAGATGACTGTTTTCCTTATATGAACTGTAACTCAATATAATCTTTAAAATTGTTGCATGTTGCGTTTATATTTTTGTTTAGTGTAAAAATGATTTTGGAAGCTATAGAAATGCATTTAATAATGATGATAGTGATGCACTGGGCCGTACGCACTACCCTCTGTAGCGCCTTGAGGTCGGATGCTAAGCAGTTGCCATACCAAGCGGTGATGCAGCCAGTCAAGATGCTCTCGATGGTGCACCTGTAGTACTTTTTGAGGATCTGAGGGCCCATGCCACAGAGGTAAGAGGCGTTGGCATGCCCTCTTCACAACTGTGTTGGTGTGTTTGGACCATGTGTTAATATATTTTATCAAGGTTTAAGATAAATGATTAAATAATTCTACCCAGAAACGTAACAATTAGGATTAGAGGTTATGTAGCATGGACAAGGGGTAATTATACATGATAACCATTGTGGAAGAAAGGAATGTATGTGTGTACCGAAAGTAAGCAAAGAAACTCCTTAACCGATGTTTGAACCGACCCAGCTATAACTCTGTGGAGATAAGACAAGACAGCGAGAGCCCCTCCAGGTTTTCCGTATCTGGGGGGGACTGGAAGTGTCAGCTAAGTGGTAATAAACTGTGGTGAGGCTTCAGGAGATAATTCAGATATAGTGTGTAATGTATGTGCGTTAGTGTGTTGGAATGGACTTTGGAATCAGCTTTGTCTTGTCGGAGAGGAGGAGGGACATTTAGGACGCTATGACACTATGTGTGATATATAAACTAATGTACATGGTATTTTGAGTAGAGCTCTCTCGAGAATAAAGCTATTGATTAATTTGGACACTGGTCTTTGTCTATTTTATGCAAATAAGAACCTTACAAATTCTTATAAACGGACAGAGTGTTTGCTTTGTTATAATTAAATTGGTTAACTTCTTGCCGCACGGATCCCTTTAGCGGGATCATTTTCGTAAACAACCCCTGAATTGCAGAGCGCCAAATTCAAAAATAATACAAAAAATATTTATAATCATGAAATCACAAATTAAATATACCAAAACACAGCTTAGCTTGTTGTTAATCCACCTATCGTGTCAGATTTTGAAAATATGCTTTACAGCGACAGCAATACAAGTGTTTGTGAGTTTATCAATGACTAGACAAAACAGTAAGAACAGCTAGCCCCAAATTAGCTTGGTCACGAAAGTCAGAAAAGCAATAGAATTAATCGCTTACCTTTGATGATCTTCAGATGTTTGTACTCACGAGACTCCCAGTTACACAATAAATGTTATTTTTGTTCGATAAAGATTAGTTTTATAACCAAAAACCGCCATTTGGTTTGCGCGTTATGTTCAGAAAACCACAGGCTCATTCCGGTCCTGAAAGGTAGACGAAAATTCCAAAAAGTATCCGCAATGTTCGTAGAAACATGTCAAACGTTTTTTATAATCAATCCTCAGGTTGTTTTTAACATACATAATTTATAATATTTCAACCGGACGGTAACCTATTCAATACCACAGAGAAAGATAATGTTGAGCTACATCTCTTGGGCGCAGGAACTAATCAAAGGACACCTGACGCGTTTTGAAAAATAAAAGCTTGAAACTATGTCTAAAGCCTGGTCACAGCCGGAGGAAGCCATTGGAAAAGGAATCTGGTTGATACCCCTTTAAATGGAGGAAGGGCAGGTAACGGAACAGGGATTTTCCAAATAAAAGGCACTTCCGGGTTGGATTTCCTCAGGTTTTCGCCTGCAAAATCAGTTCTGTTATACTCACAGACAATATTTTGACAGTTTTGGAAACTTTAGAGTGTTTTCTATCATAATCTGTCAATGATATGCATATTCTAGCATCTGGACCTGAGAAATAGTCCGTTTACCTTGGGAACGTTATTTTTCCAAACATAAAAATTCTGCCCCCTAGCTGAAAGAAGTTAACGAACACATAGGAATCAAATTCCTTTATCACCATGATAGGTCCTTAGTGATGTGCACACTGAGGAACTTGAAGCTCTCGACCCGCTCCACTACAGCCTCATCGATGGAAATGGGGGCATGCTCAGCCCTTCATTTCCTATAGTCAGCGATCAGCAACTTTGTCTTGCTGACGTTGAGGGAGAAGTTGTTATCCTGGCACCACACTGCCAGATCTCTGACCTCCTCCCTATAGGCTGTCTTATCGCCGTAGGTGATCAGCCCTATATCCACCATGTCGTCGGCAAACTTAAAGATGGTGTTGGAGTCGTGTTTGGCCACACACTCGTGGGTGAACAGGGAGTACAAGAGGGGACTAAGCACGCACCCCTGTGGGGGCCCCGTGTTGAGGGTCAGCATGGCGGATGTGCTGCTCCCTACCCTCACCCCCTGGGGGCAGCCAGTCAGGAAGTCCAGGATCCAGTTTCAGAGGGAAGTGTTCAGTCCCAGGGACCTTAGCTTAGTGATGCGCTTCGTGGGCACTATGGTGTTGAATGCTGAGCTGTAGTCAATGAACAGCATTCTCATGTAGGTGTTCCTTTTTTCTAAGTGGAAAAGGGCAGTGTGGCGTGCAATAAAGATTGCGTCATCTGTGAATCTGTTGGGTCCCCTATGCGGATTGGAGTGGGTCCAGGGTGTCTGGGATGATGGTGTTGATGTGAGCCATGACCATCCTTGCAAAGCATTTCATGGCTACAGATGTGAGTGCTATGGGGTGATAGTCATTTGGACAGTTTACCTTGGTGTTCTTGGACACAGGGACTACGGTGATCTGCTTGAAACATGTAGGTATTACAGACTGGGTCAGGGAAAGGTTGAAAATGTCATCGAAGACACTTGCCAGCTGGTCAGCACATGCTCTGAGTACCTGGAAATCCATCTGGCCCTGCGGCCATGTGAATGTTAATCTGTTTAAAGGTTTTACTCACTTTGGCTATGGAGAGAGTGATGGCAAAGTCGTCAGGAAAAGCTAGTGCTCTCACACATGGTTCAGTGTTGCTTGCCTCGAAGCGAACATAGAAGGCATTTAGTTCCTCTGGTAGGCTCGTGTCACTGGGAAGCTCGTGGCTGGGTTTCCCTTTGTAATCCGTGCGAGTTTGCAAGCCCTGCCCCATCCGATGAGCGTCAGAGCTGGTGTAGTAGGATTCGATCTTAGTCCTGTATTGATTCTTTGCCTGTTTGATGGTTCATCAGAGGGCATAGCGGGATTTTTTATCACTATTTCTTAGAATAATAATATAATAAATGTGTACTTGAATTAAATAGGGATTGTCACGTTCCTGATCGGTTTTCTGTTATTTTGTATGTGTTTGACGGTCAGGGCGTGAGTTTGGGTGGGTAGTCTATGTTATGTGTTTCTATGTTGGTTAAAGGGTGACCTGATATGGCTCTCAATTAGAGGCAGGTGGTTTTCATTTCCTCTGATTGAGAGCCATATTAAGGTAGGTGTTTTCACATTGTTTGTGGTGGGTGGTTGTCTCCTGTGTCAGTGTCTGTGTATGTTATGCCACACGGGACTGTTTTCGGTTTTGTTTGTTCGTTCGTTTTATGTAGTCAGTTTTCCTGTTCATGCTTCTTCGTGTTTCATGTAAGTTCGTCGTCCAGGTCTGTCTACGTCGTTTATTGTTTTGTAATTATTCAAGTGTTCGTCGTGTTTTCTGTTTTGTTTAATAAATAATATGTCGAACTACAACGCTGCATTTTGGTTCAATCCCTGCTCCTCCTCTTCGGACGAAGAGAATAATGAAATTTGAATAAAACAACAGCTTTGTAACTGCCTTAGTATTCTTTGTTTTCTTTATGTTTTTTAGTTAGGTCAGGGTGTGACATGGGGAATGTATGTGTTTTTGTAGTGTCTAGGGGTGTTGTATGTGTATGGGGCAGTGTCTAGTGTAGTTGTCTAGTTATGTCTATGGCTGCCTAGATTGGTTCTCAATTAGAGGAAGCTGTGGTTCATTGTCTCTGATTGAGAGCCATATTTAAGGCATTGGGGTTTGTGGGTAATTGTTTATGTTGAACGTTTGTTGCTTGTCATTGCACTTACGTCATTTAGCTTCACGGTCGTTTCTTGTTTTGTTTAGTTTGTATTCAGTGTTCGTTTCGTGTTTTTCCTTTCTCTAAATAAAAGAGAATGTATTTTGCACACGCTGCGCCTTGGTCCTCTCTCTCACCCATAGACGATCGTGACAGTAACAGTTTTTATGAGTTATAAATGGGGAACCATTTCACAGGTGTCGCTTGTTGTTATTGTCGGTCAATCAGCACAGCGCTACAGAGGCTAAATGTGTAGCAAGTGAAGTGGAAAATGTCTAATCAATGCAAAATGGAATTAAAATTATGGAATGAATTTGACTAAATGATAAGGAGTAGGCTACAATGATCAACCAACAGGTAGGCTGTTGTTTCATATGAATGGAGTTGTAGATGTAACAAATTGTAACGGCAGTCTAGCTCTTCCTCCTCCTCGGACGAGGAGAGGCGAGAAGGATCGGAGGACCAATGTGCAGCGTGGTAAGTTTCCATGATTTAATATGCACGAAAACTATACACAATACAAAATAACAAAAAGAACTAACCGTAACAGTCCCGTGTGGCACAAACACTGACACAGAAAACAACCACCCACAAAATCCCAACACAAAACAAGCCACCTATATATGATTCTCAATCAGGGACATCGATTGACAGCTGCCTCTGATTGAGAACCATATTAGGCTGAACACAGAAACAGACAAACTAGACACACAACATAGAATGCCCACCCAGCTCACGTCCTGACCAACACTAAAAGAAGCACAACACATAAGAACTCTGGTCAGGACGTGACACAAATGTTGAATTTTGTGTTGTTGTCACGATCGTCTATGGGTGAGGTAGAGGACCAAGGCGCAGCGTGTGCAAAACGCATTCTCTTTTATTTAGAGAAAGGAAAAACACGAAATGAACACTGAATACAAACTAAACAAAACAACAAACGACCGTGAAGCTAAATGACGTAAGTGCAATGACAAGCAACAAACGTTCAACATAGACAATTACCCACAAAACCCCAATGCCTATGACAACCTTAAATATGGCTCTCAATCAGAGACAATGAACCACAGCTGCCTCTAATTGAGAACCAATCTAGGCAGCCATAGATATAACTAGACAACTACACTAGACACTGCCCCATACACATACAACACCCCTAGACACTACAAAAACACATACATTCCCCATGTCACACCCTGACCTAACTAAAAAACATAAAGAAAACAAAGAATACTAAGGCCAGGGCGTGACAGTTGTACAATTACCCAAAATCTGAATAGTTCCCCTGCCTGACATTAGTGTACATTCCTTTTGTTGTTGTGCATTTTTTTATGTCGTACACTTCCTTTTCCTTCTGTATTCCCCCTCATAAGCACCCCTTACCGCTACCCTTTCTACTGGGTCTATGTGAAAGAGGTATGATACTAAACAATTGTCCTCTGAAAATTATAATCATGTCCCAGGGGCGCAACTTTGGTTTTAGAAGTGGGGGGACATAACAGCCTACCTGACCAGTTGGAGGCGTCCGCATGGTCCTAAAGCACACCGATGCCTCGTTTTGTATCACATTCCAATGATAAAACTGGGGGGGGGACAAAAATCACATTTCAGAATGTGGGGGGGACATGTCTCCTGTCCCCAGAGAACGTTGCGCACCTGATCAATTCTGAATGTTAAAACACAGATACTGAGTTTATATGGTCACTGCATTGTAATATTATGGCCTTCTATCAGTATACAGTAATCCCTCGTTTATCGCGGGGGTTACGTTCCGAAAATGACCCGCGATAAGTGAAATCCGCGAAATAGAAAACTTTTTTTTTTTTTTTACAATTAGCAACTATTACATGTATACAAATACAGTGACTCACGTGTAGGCCGTTTCACTGCTCTTCAGACTGGGCTGCTGCATCCTGACTGCGCTCTGCAGTGTTCTCTTCTTCTGAAGCCCGCGGTGCAGGTGTGTTTGTTCGGGAGAAGAACATAGTGATAGGCAGCTGTTGTCGCTCTTTTTTCTTCTTTGCAAAAAGATCCTTGTACACCGACATGCCACCATCGATTACGTTGGAGAACTGTAATGAACGGCTCATCAAAGGGTCCCATTCCTCAGCTACTCGCTTAAGTTCAGTGGCCATTCGCACCATGGTTGCTAAGCGACCAAGCGTTAGTCCTTCCTCCTCATCTCTCGTGTCCAATTCGTAGCATGTTTTGATACAAGAAGCGGGAGTGAGTTTTTAGCGAATCAGAATGCAGAGCACAATGCACCAAAAAAAAAAAAAAAATGCATTATGAAAATCCGCGAAATAGCGAATCCGCGATAAGTGAACCGCGAAGTGGCGAGGGATCACTGTATTGTGATATTTATGAATTTCAAGCATTTATGAACATTTTATCTGTTGATTTGTGAATGCTGTACATGCTAATGTAGCTAGTTACTGTACTTTTCTCTGTACATGTCATCATTGGCTATTCATGTCCCCTGTTCATTTATACTTTACAGAGGAGTTGGTGTATAAGGGAAACACACAATTTCATTTATGGATGTTGTTTGTTTCTTTATCAGGTATGTCAAGTGTTTTTGTTTGTTATGATATTTTGATTTTTTCTAAACTGTTAGTTTGCATGTGCACGCCATGTACTAACTGTACGTAACGCCTGGTTGTGATTTATGAAAGTTGGCTAGCCCAGGCCCATAGGCTGGCTACATTATACATTAGCTACATTTTATACTGTACATTGCATTCTATTGTATCGTTGTCAAACGAGATTAGTGTTGTTCTTAGCCGTTCTACTGTCTCTATGTGGAAGAGAGGAGTTGGTGCGTAGGGGAAGCAACATATTTCATTTATGGATGTTTGTTTCTTTGTCAGAGAATAAAAGATCAACACCAACCCTGATCCTATAGTCATATGTAAGCCGATCAAAAGACAATGCACCGGTCACATAGACATTGGACAGAGAGCGCACCAATGTAGCCTCAATTAGAGTTTCTACTTGAGAGAGAAAGGTCAAACCGACTCGTGCTATTTAGACAAACTTGTTGCTGCCATAGGTAATCTGGTAGCACCTGTCTTGACTGCATCATATTTTTGTCCTTGTACATTCTTCTAAAAATAAGGAGAAAAATAGAGTTGCATGGCACACGTACCATATATGGAACATGTACCAACCACTCATTTCCTGGTCTCTGTCCAATGCCACACCCTGTACAGAGAAAGAGAACACACACAGAACCAGGAAATGTTATCATTTAGAAGCACTTCTAGAGAAACATAACATTTCTCAATCGGCTCAGTCTGTTAGTGTGTGCACCACAATGGCAGCAGCCATGGATTCAATCAATTGTTCAATATGTTTGGATCTACTGAAGGATCCGGTGACTATTCCCTGTGGACACAGCTACTGTATGGGCTGTATTAAGGTCTGCTGGGATCAGGATGATCTGAAGGTTGTCTATAGCTGCCCTCAGTGCAGACAGACCTTCACCCCAAGGCCTGTTCTGAAGAAAAGCACCATGCTAGCAGAATTGGTGGAGAATCTGAAGAAGATAAGACTCCAAGCTGGTACCCCTGCTCACCATTATGCTGGACCTGAAGATGTAGTGTGTGATGTCTGCACTGGGAGAAAACTCAAAGCTGTCAAGTCCTGTCTGGTGTGTCTGGCATCTTACTGTGAGATTCACCTCCAGCCTCACTATGAATCTCCTGCCTTTAAGAAGCACAAGCTGGTCAAAGCCTCCACACAACTAGAGGAGAAGATCTGCTCTCATCATGACAAACTGGTGGAGATTTACTGCCGTACTGATCAGCAGTTTATCTGTTATCTGTGTACAATGGATGAACATAAAGGCCATGATACAGTCTCAGCTGAATCAGAAAGGAATGAGAGACAGGTAAGGACAACAACTCTGTAATAGTTGTTAATTTCGCACATGACTGTGAGAATACTGGTACTTACTGTATATGAATCAATACTGTACATATATATTTCCATATGACCTGGCTATGAAAAGTAAAACAGCAACCACACATGTATGTAATAGAGGTGTTCCATGACCACATTTGCGTGATGTGTAACCTTAACTGGGACATGAGTTGCACTGACTCCGTCAGCTAATGTCTAGGCTTTGGGTTAGCGGGCTAATGCACTTTTCTGGCACGTGGGAGACCCGGGACAACACATGATCGTTCACACACATACAAACACCCATATGACTTTTCCTCCATAAACCATGGACTTTTACCTATCATAGACCTATCAAGTTGAAAGTGCATCCAGTATGATATACAATAAAAAAATATATTACAAAAGTATGAATTACTATTAGGTAACTTGTTCCACTGCCTGTTTTGGTTTACTCATCTTTTCGGTCAGTGTTATCTGAATTGAACCTTTTAGTTGGCCCAAACTTAGCTCCAACTTTAGAAAAATGTTGAAAACAGTCTGTCAACTTCAAACTATGTGTTTGCTCAACTTGTTTCATATGTTCAATATAAATGATTATTTGGGCATCTTAACTCAAAGTAAGCTCAAAAAACCTCTGACATGATGTCCAAACACAAGCTCTTTCGACTAAAACCAAGAGATTCCTGAACAACCTCCCGGGCTGCAAACACCACAAGTGTCACGTTCCTTACCTATTTCTGTTAGTTTGTTATATGTGTTAGTTGGTCAGGACGTGAGTTTGGGTGGGCATTCTATGTTTTCTGTTTCTGTGTTGGTTTATTGGGTTGCCTGGTATGGCTCTTAATTAGAGGCAGGTGTTTGGCGTTCCTCTAATTAAGAGTCATATTTAGGTAGGCGTTTTCACAGTGTTCGTTGTGGGTGGTTGTCTCCTGTGTTTGTGTATATGTTTGCACCATAAGGGACTGTATGCGGTTTGTTCGTTTTATGTAGTCTGTTCCTGTTCATTGCGTTCTTCACGTTATATGTAAGTTCGACGTTCAGGTCTGTCTGCATCGTTTATTTGTTTTGTTTGTTTATGCAAGTTTAGTTTGTTTTTTCCGTCGTGTTCAATAAATTATGTCATTTCACTACGCTGCGCCTTGGTTCGATCACTACTCCTCCTCGTCTGATGAAGAGGAGGAGGATTACCGTTACAGAACCACCCACCAATCCAGAACCAAGCAGCGTAATTTCGAGCAACGGGAGAGTATACAGGACTTGTGGAGTTGGGAGCAAGTATTTAACGGAGAAGGACCATGGGCTAAAGTGAATCACCTTCCATGGGAACAGCTGGAGGCAGTCCGGAGAGCGGAGGAGAAGAGAGAGAGGAACCGGCGTTATGAGGGGACTCGTCTTGCACGGAAGCCCAAAAAGCCCGTGAGTAACACCCAAAAATTTCTTGGGGGGGGGGGCTAAGAGGTAGTGGGCCAAGGCCAGGTAGGAGACCTGCGCCCACTTCTCAGGCTAACCGTGGAGAGGGGAGTACGGGCAGACACCATGTTACGCAGTAGAGCGCAGGGTGTCTCCTGTACTGTGCATAGCCCGGTGCGGGTTATTCCACCTCCCTGCACTGGTAGGGCTAGATTGGGCATTGAGCCAGGTGTCATGAGGCCGGCTCAACGTGTCTGGTCTCCAGTGCGTCTCCTCGGGCCGGCATACATGGCACCTGCCTTACGCATGGTTTCCCCGGTTTTCCTACATAGCCCGGTGCGGGTTATTCCACCTCCCCGCACTGGTCGGGCGACCGGGAGCATTCAACCAGGTAAGGTTGGGCAGGCTCAATGCTCAAGAGAGCCAGTACGCCTGCACGGTCCGGTATTTCCAGCGCCACCTCCCCGCCCCAGCCTAGTACCTACAGTGCCTACACTACGCACTAGGCTACCAGTGCGTTTCCAGAGCCCTGTTCCTCCTCCACGCACTCTCCTTGTAGTGCGTGTATCCAGTTCGGTGCCTCCAGTTCCGGCACCACGCACTAAGCCACCTGTGCGTCTCCAGAGCCCTGTACACACTGTTTCTTCTCCCCGTACTAATCCTGATGTGCTTGCCCTCAGCCCGGTGCCACCAGTGCCGGTACCACGCACCAGGTGTAGAGTACGCTTTGAGAGTCCAGTGTGCCCTGTCCCTGCTCCCCGCACTAGCATGAAGGTGCGTGTCCTTAGCCCGGTGCCTCCAGTTCCGGCACCACGCACCAGGTCTGCAGTGCGCCTTATCCGGCCAGAGCCATCCGTCTCCCCAGCGCCATCTGAGCCATCCGTCTCCCCAGCGCCGTCTGAGCCATCCGTCTCCCCAGCGCCGTCTGAGCCATCCGTCTCCCCAGCGCCGTCTGAGCCATCCGTCTCCCCAGCGCCGTCTGAGCCATCCGTCTCCCCAGCGCCGTCTGAGCCATCCGTCTCCCCAGCGCCGTCTGAGCCATCCGTCTCCCCAGCGCCGTCTGAGCCATCCGTCTCCCCAGCGCCGTCTGAGCCATCCGTCTGCAATGAGCCTGCAAAGCCGCCCGTCTGCCATGAGCCTGCAAAGCCGCCCGTCTGCCATGAGCCTACAGAGCCGCCCGCCAGACAGGAGCCGCTAGAGCCGCCCGCCAGACAGGAGCCGCTAGAGCCGCCCGCCAGACAGGAGCCGCCAGAGCCGCCAACCAGACAGGATCCGCCAGAGCCGCCAACCAGACAGGATCTGCCAGAGCCGCCAACCAGACAGGATCTGCCAGAGCCGCCAACCAGACAGGATCTGCCAGAGCCGCCAGCCAGACAGGATCTGCCAGAGCCGCCAGCGAGCCAGAGCCGTCAGAGCCGTCAGCGAGCCATGAGCGTCCAGAGCCGTCAGTCAGCCATGAGCTGCCCCTCAGCCAGAAGCGGCTAGTAATCCAGAACTGCCCCTCAGTCCAGAGCTGTCTCTCTGTCCGGAGCTGCCCTTCAGTCCGGAGTTGCCCCTCTATCCTAAGCTACCTCTTTATCCTAAGCTACCTCTTTATCCAGAGCTGTCTCTCTGTCCGGAGCTGCCCTTCAGTGCGGAGTTGCCCCTCTATCCTAAGCTACCTCTTTATCCTGAGCTACCTTGTCCCGGAGCTGTACTTTATCTTGGTGTTGCCCCTTAAATTAGGTGGGGGAAATAAGAGGGTGGTCATGATAAGGGGTAAACGTAAGCTGGGATTGACTATGGTGGGGTGGGGACCTCGTCCAGAGCCTGAGCCACCACCGTGGTCAGATGCCCACCCAGACCCTCCCCTAGACTTTGTGCTGGTGCGCCTAGAGTTCGCACCTTATGGGGGGGGTTATGTCACGTTCCTGACCTATTTCTGTTAGTTTGTTATATGTGTTAGTTGGTCAGGACGTGAGTTTGGGTGGGCATTCTATGTTTTCTGTTTCTGTGTTGGTTTATTGGGTTGCCTGGTATGGCTCTTAATTAGAGGCAGGTGTTTGGCGTTCCTCTAATTAAGAGTCATATTTAGGTAGGCGTTTTCACAGTGTTCGTTGTGGGTGGTTGTCTCCTGTGTTTGTGTATATGTTTGCACCATACGGGACTGTATGCGGTTTGTTCGTTTTATGTAGTCTGTTCCTGTTCATTGCGTTCTTCACGTTATATGTAAGTTCGTCGTTCAGGTCTGTCTGCATCGTTTATTTGTTTTGTTTGTTTATGCAAGTTTAGTTAGTTTTTTCCGTCGTGTTCAATAAATTATGTCATTTCACTACGCTGCGCCTTGGTTCGATCACTACTCCTCCTCGTCTGATGAAGAGGAGGAGGATTACCGTTACAACAAGACCCCTTCATCCCAGTCCTTCTCAAACTCAAAGCAGTAAGCTCTCAACATAGACTTCAAAGTCTGATCAAGTCTCTCAAGTGCACCTTGAGACTCTGGGTGGTAGGCACTAGAGGAGCAGTGAGTTACACCCAACTGTTGTAGCACTTGCTGCTACATTTGTCTGAGTTTGCACATCTGAGAATAAACCTTGACATTCTAAAAGCAGTGCAACAATGTCACCTTTTTTCCTCCGCATACAAGTAGGCCAAAAAGACATCAAGGTTTTCTAGAATCTCAGTTACTCAACCGTCCAATTTGGGCTTTCCTCATGCTCTTGGGGCAGACTATACATGTACGTCAATGTGTGTGAAATATATAAGTTGAAAACATTGTATGTTAAAAGTACTGTTTGTATGTGTGGGAGTCCACAATCTTCCCAACAGACAAAGAGCTGCTGTCTAATTAAGCATTGTATGTTAGTGGCCTCAACTTACAATTATTTAGTAAGTACAGTGCATTTGGAAAGTATTCAGACCCCTTGACTTTATCCACATTTTGTTACGTTACAGAATTATTCTAAGTTGGATTAAATTATTGACTTTTCTCGTCAATATTCACACAATACCCCATAATGACAAATTGAAAACAGGTTTGTAGAATGTTTTGCAAATGTACTAAAAAGAAAAAACAGAAATACCTTATTTACATAAGTATTCGAAATTGAGCGCAGATGCATCCTGTTTCCATTGATTATCCTTGATGTTTCTACAACTTGATTGGAGTCCACTTGTTCTAAAATCAATTAATTGGACATGATTTGGAAAGGCACACAACTTTCTATATAAGGTCCCACTGTTGACAGTGCATGTCAGAGCAAAAACCAATCCATGAGGTTGAAGGAATTGTCCGTAGAGCTCAGAGACAGGATTGTGTCGAGGCAACCATCTCTGCAGCACTCCACCTATCAGGCCTTTATGGTAGAGTGGCCAGACGGAAGCAATTCCTCTGTAAAAGGCACATGACAGCCCGCTTGGAGTTTGCCAAAAGGCACCTAACCACTCTCAGACCATGAGAAACAAGATTTTCTGGTCTAATGAAAACAAGATTTAACTTTTTAGCCTGAATGCCAAACGTCACGTCTGGAAGAAACCTGGCACCATCTCTGTGGTGAAGCATGGTGGTGGCAGCATCATGCTGTGGGGATGTTTTTCAGCAGCAGGGACTGGGAGACTAGTCAGGATTGGGGGAAGGATGAACAGAGCAAAGTACAGAAAGGTCCTTGATTAAAACCTCCTCTAGAGCGCTTAAGAACCTCAGACTGGGGCGAAGGTTCCCCTTCCAACAACCCTAAGCACACAGCCAAGACAACACAGGAGTGGCTTCGGGACAAGTCTCTGAATGTCCTTGAGTGGCCCAGTCAGGGCCCGGATTTGAACCCGATCAAACATCTCTGGAGAGACCTGAAAATAGCTCTGCAGCGACTCTTCCCATCCAACCTGACAGAGTCTGTGAGGATCTGCAGAGAAGAATGGGAGAAACTCCCTAAATACAGGTGTGCCAGCATCACGCCCAAGAATAATCGAGGCTGTAAATGCTATCAAAGGTGCTACAACAAAGTACTGAGTAAGGAATCTGAATACATATGTAAATGTGGTACTTCAGATTTCTTTTATAGATTTGACAAAAAATCCAGAAACCTGTTTTTGCTTTGTCATTATGGGGTATTGTCTGTAGATTGATGAGGAGAAAAACAATGTAATAATTTTTAGAATAAGGCGTAACAAAATGTGGAAAAAGTCAATTGTTCTGAATACTTTCCGAATGCACTGTATTTTAACAGCCTTTTTTAGATATCCAGTCTGCATCACATCCGGCCATGATTGGGAGTCCAATAGGGCGGCGCACAATTGTCTCAGCGTTGTCCGGGTTTGACCGGGGTAGGCCGTCATTGTAAATAAGAATTTCTTCTTAACTGACTTGCCTTGTTAAATAAAAAATATACATTTAAAAAAAAAAGTTAAGATGCTCAAGTAATAATTTTTATTTGAATGAACATATGAGACAAGTTGAACAAACACATCATTTAAGTTGACGGAATTTTTGCCTGAATTTTCTCAGGTACAGTGATAGAAGAAATCCAAACAGAAAATCCAGTCGAGAGAGAAAGAGATGCAGGAGCTGAGACAGGCTGTGAAGCCACTCAAGGTGAGTGTTTACCATTTAAATGTATACACTTAGCAGTTAAATATAAATAAATCCTGCACACATGATGTTACCTTGTGCAGAGGTAAAATTGTATATGCTGTATATTTTACTTCTTCTCATATGTAGATTTTTGGGGCAGTAACTCTCAGCACCACAAACGAGATAAGCTTGGTAGAGTGCATGTTAACTCTCTTCTATCCACTTAGCAGTTAGCCCTCTCTAAAGTGACTTACTCCTCCTAAACTAAACTGCAGTAAAACTGAAGCCAGTGCTGGGCCATGTTCCAGGGTTCTGGTGAGAGCTGAATGGACTGGTTGAAATGGACCCCTCCTCTGTTTCCTAACAGCGCTCTGCACAAGCAGCAGTGGGAGACAGTGATAGGATGTTTACTGAGCTGATCTCTTCTATTTATTTTAACTAGGCAAGTCAGTTAAGAACAAATTCTTATTTTCAATGACAGCCTAGAAACAGTGGGTTACCTGCCTTGTTCAGGGGCAGAATGACAGATTTTTACCTCGTCAGCTCGGGGATTCAATCTTGCAACCTTTCGGTTACTGAGCCAACGGTCTAACCACCAGGCCTCCTGCCACCTTGAGAGAAGATACTCTGAGGTGAAGGAGCTGGTCAGCGCCCAGGAGAATTCTTAAGTGAGTCGGGATGAAGGACTGTTGAAGCAACTGGACCAGGAGATGGCTGAGCTGAAGAGGAGAGACGCCAAGCTGGAGCAGCTCTCAAACACAGAAGACAACATCCAATTCCTCCAGGTGACATCAAGGGTTCTCTGTCCACAGCATCAGTTGTTACTGCTGAAAGTGAAATGTTTGTATTTCTCATCTTTTCTCTGTTTTTCTGATTTGTCTCTGTAGAGTCTCCAGTCTTTCTATGTCCCTCTGTTACCCAGCATCACTGTCAACCAACACGTCTTCTTTTAGGATGTAAAGAAATCAGTCTCTGAGCTGAAAAGTCAAGTTAAAAAGATCTGCTCTGGGAGTATTGCCAAGATCTCTGTAAAAAGTTATTTATTTATCTGGTCATTGATATTACTAAACCAATTACCTAAACCTCTTTCAACTATTGAGCCACTTGAATTACTGTAATGTTTTTGTCATGATCAATATTGAACTGTGATATTTCCTTTCCTATGTTTCCATAGTGACAAAAGTCCACATTGTTCGACCTTCGAGCCCCGTTGTCTTCCGTCAATTGGCCCGAACTCAGTCTAGACTGTCAGTTGGAGGACTAGCATCACATTGGATGACACCACCTGTCAGAAGACGAGGCCTGAACCCAAAACCAGAGAGGAGTTCTTGGAATGTGAGTAAAGAACATACTGTACAATACACTTTAATATACTACACACACAAACTCCTGGACGCACACATACATTTCACCTGTTGTTTTGTCTTCTCCTCAGATTCCTGCCAGCTCACATTGGATCCCAACACAGCACATAAAATGCTGTGTCTGTCTGAGGGGAACAGAAAGGTAACATGGAGTGATAACAACCAGCTTTATCCTGACCATCCAGACAGATTTACCACATGCCCCCAGGTGTTGTGTAGAGAGGGTCTGTCTGGAGCCTGCTACTGGGAGGTAGAGTGGACCGGGGTGGAGGTTTGTATAGCTGTCTCAAATAAAGGGATCAACAGGAGAGGTAATTATGAGTGGTTTGGAGCCAGTAATCAGGCCTGGTGTTTGGAATGTGGTGCCTCTCGCGGCACTTTCTACCACAATGGTAAACGGACTGCCATATGTGTCCCCCTTTCCACCAGAGTAGGAGTGTACCTGGACCACAGGGCAGGAACTCTGTCTTTCTACAGTGTCTCTGACACAATGACCTTTCTCCACAGAGTCCAGACCCCATTCACTGAACCCCTCTATCCTGGGTTCTTTGTTGATAGATCTGTGAAAATAATGACATCAACACAGTAATTAAGGCCAGGATTCAATCTGAGCACTCTAGTCAACAATGCAGCTTCTGGGTCAATCATTATAGTAAAATATTTCATTTGATAGGTCAATTCCCTTCCCATGATTTTACTGTAGTCACATAGTGTTACCTCACTGTGATTCAGTTATGGTTTTATTGATCATGGATGGATCGACAGATTAGAATATTATTGTATTTCGGTAAAATTAATATTTTCACGATGATGTTCTTAAACAAGCAGAAATGAATCTGAGCTGTTTAGTTCAGTTCAGATTTGTGTTGATCGTTTAGTCCACCAGGTGGCAAACTATGCATAGTTTACAAGAATATCTTAATGTAGGCAGAGCACTGCAGTTACAATGTCTTTGAAGTGCAGAGCTAGGATTTAAACCTAATCCCAATCTCATCTCTCGTCAATTTAAAGGTAATGATATAAATTAGGATGATCATTTAGACATGCATACAATATTCCAAGAAGGGCTGCTATGAATTGACGATAATTAGATACAGTAGTTACCATTCTGCCTGATTTAAAAATAATAATATGTGGTTTAAACTATGATTAGGAATTATAGGCCTAAAGGATCGTTTGAAAAAAAATACTTAGTGCTGGATAGCTAGGTTTTCAATTACACTTGGTCTTCAACGTATTACTACTGACATTATGTTTTCAGATGTATGTTAAGAAGTGACTGATATCCAGTCATCAATGTTATGAAATGTCTCTCCAGTCTACAGATGGATGAAAACGGCAAAGATGGCTGCGGCCAGATATGCCGGGAATTGCAGACACTCACTCAAACGTTATGAGTTAAAACTATATACAACATTCTTCTGTGTTTACAAAAGCTCAATTCCATGGCTTGTTCTCTTGGTCTCCTATATGAAGAATTCACATTCATGAAATAATCAAACCAGTGGTGAAAAACAGACTAAAATAAATACACTTCATTAGGACGATATGATTGTATCTGCAGTGAAATAATGAGTGAAAAGGAAATACAATCCATAATCATGATTTTTTTTCTGAATACTTGTACACCACATTACCTAACATGGCTACAAAGGATGCAGAGGAACACGCAAACCATGCAAATCAACCCATCAACCCCTTCCATCATCCCGACCGTGCACTTGGGACAAGACTGCCATTATCTCAGAACCCAGCCACCGTCCACCCCCATTCCCACTCCAAGCTCCCTGCACACTTCAAGGAGAAACGAGGAGACTGTTGGTGACCTAAAAGTAACTGCCAGTGAAGAGAAGGCTTGGGCCCATTGTTTCAAGAAGTCGCATACATCACTATTGTAAAGGCCCCCCCCCCAATGATTCATGTAATTGCGTTCATGTTCTCAAGTAGGACAGAGGTTCTCATCCAGCCGCATGCACACAATATCTTTGTTGTCTCATATTACATACGGTATTCTGCAACAGGACTATGTTAGGTTTCTATAAGGCTTTCTAAGTCGCCATCCACTACTACATGATTGGAGAATAGGAAGCGAGTCCCACACACACATCACATTCACGTGTGCACACACACATGCATGCACACACACACACACACAAATGCACACACAAACTCACACACAAATGCACACACACACACACCATCTCAGTAGACTGTGTAGTAGGGTGATGAATGTGCGTGGTGCAAGACTCGACAAATGATGTTTGAGGGATTCTCTTTCGTGCAAGGAGCTATAGCCCAAACCAAGAGCTCCTGAACATGGACCCCTAGGAGATGAGTCAGTGGTGGGGGGCTATGGTTAGATATGGGTCAGTGAACTGGAGGCAGGGATTTTTTTTATAATATCCAATTCTCATTGGTTCCAATAGTGTCCAATTCTCATACCTTTGTAACCCTCATATTAATAATATGTTTAAAAATATAAGAGTTGTGGTGGTATATCTTTAATGTAGCATATTTACCATACATTTTGATGTCTATTTGATCCATACATTTTGAGGTTTATAATGTATTGTCTTTGTTGAGGCATCACTTTACTTTATGAAGACATTAGGCTTATCCTGTAACTACACCTTCAATACTTATTCCACTTTGTAGGCTGGCTACTCTGTTATAACATCTGTCAAGTGTTAACGTGTACAACGCAAACAGATGACCATCATATAAATTATATGGCCATATTCACTGTACATAATGACACGAAAAGATTGAATGGGAGTGACGTAGCTTGACGGAAGTAGCCTACCTCCCCGAGAGGGAGTGAGTGGCTCGCCTGTGTGGGAGTGAACGAGAGAAAGCAGAGTTTGCAGACAACCCTTGGATAGGAAGACCCTACTGGAACTGACTGCATGACCAAGCGTCGCTGAAATCGTCTGCAGAGAAGCCACAAAGTAACCTGCGCTGTTCTATTTTTAGAAATCTTCTTCCTTGTGCTTATGTTAGTGTTTTTTTGTGTAAGCTATTTCTCTGTGAAATAAGAGTAGTCTTTCAAGAGCTGCCTTGCAAATGATTTCTCTTCCGTCTTTCTGGAACTGTGTAGTAAATGTCAGAGTATTGAACCCCAGAACGGATACCTGTAACTTAATCAACAACTTCGTTTTTCCAGAATAATACACAATATCGATTGACGCAAGCGATTGAAGCTGTCAGGCAAGTGAGGATCAGCTCAAAGGATATCCCAAACTTATTACTGTTCGTTCGGTCTTGTTCCAATGGATTCCTGAAAAGGGGCGTACCATAAGCAAGGAGAACCAGACATTGCGCGCCGATCATGCTACAACATGGACGCATTATACTGTAAAGTTGACTTGCTACTGGAACTCGAAATGCATGTGATAGAATAAGAATAGCATTATTTATTTGATCTGATTAGATATGTGTATGTGCATGTTTTAATCAATTTGTTCAAGAAAACAGTATTTCCACTTTATTTTATTTGAGGCTATATGCCATTCGGAAATACTGTTTGATTTCATGTATATATTTTTTTGCAGGGCTGGAACAAGTGTTGCTATGCAGGTAATGCGCTGTAACAATATGTTAGAGATGCAATTTATCATCTGATACCATATCTAATTTTAGGGGATATCTTGTAGGTCGTCTCAACCAACCATTGGAAATGTATTTTGCGTAAACAGCTTGCTGGGTATTAGGCTATAGCACCATGATGGCAAACGATAATCCTTATAACAGTCGCTTTATTGTTGAAAAATACATACATCACAAACTGTTGAAGAAGGGATTTGTATGGGAATTTAATCCAGAAAACGATTCCCCAAATAATGGTTTTGGGGAGCCCTCTCCCCCTGACTCCCCCGAAGTTTTTGCACGGAGGTCCCAACCCTCCGCTGAAGGCGTGGACACTGACTCTCCACTCCCAAACAGGATCCAGCAACCGGACCGACATGCCCGGCTCCATAGGGTGCTGCGCGAGGCGGGGGACGAGATTGAAATAATGTATCAGCGGGACTTTGCAGAGATGTCGGGGCAGTTGCATTTTACGCCCAGTACAGCACAGAGAAGGTTTACTGCTGTTATAGAGGAGCTCTTCAGCGACGGTGTAAACTGGGGTCGGATTGTGGCTTTCTTTGAGTTTGGAGGGACAATGTGCGTGGAGAGCGTCAACCGGGAGATGACGTCCCAGGTAGACAACATTGCCCATTGGATGACAGAGTACCTGAACGGACCCCTGCAGAACTGGATCCAGGTGAATGGTGACTGGGTATGTCTGTTAATAAATCATTCCACATTTGCTCAGCCTCTATCCACCTATCACACCTTTGCATCAGTTGCGAATACAATCACTTCTCATCAGTGGCAAGTGCATAAATATACAGCTTATGAATCCCTTCAGGTCTGCATGCACGCTACCCTACTATTTTGATTGACCAAAAATCTGTCTACTAACACATGTCCACCACCACCATTGTCTAACATTTGGGACTATATTTCAGTCAACCCTGTTATCATGACTAGGGCAGGTGCCTAGCCCTACATGGACAATGATTGATTTGTTGTCTGTTTCTGGGGTCCTTATATCTCCTGGCCAATATTTCAGTCAATCTAGGGAAACCCTACCCTACCCCTATTCTGACTGAAGGTCAAGCACACACACTCAGAAAGCCCACACTGAATTATCTTGACTGCATTCTACTCTGTCATTAGTTCGCCAGATGTTTGGAAACGCCTGACTTCCTTTCTCTCCCCCAACATCTGTGGTTTGAGTGGAACTGCTACACAGTATGATGTCTCTGAGGAGAAAATTGGCTTGTTTCCGCAATTCAAGTTTGAATGAATGAACACAGCGTTTCCCTATTTAGAATCCACATCAAATGGAGAAAAAAGCCTCCCCTTTTTTAGCCTCTGCTCTTAGTTCATTAAATCCCATCCGTCTGTTTTACCGCATCGCTCTAGCATTGAATAATTTAAGTCTGAAATTGGAACAGGCAAACCATGCTTTCATACACACCCATCCTGGTGTAATAGATGTCTAGGTTGTAATAATAACAACTACACTCCTTATTTTGTTAATTCACTCCTCTCTCATTTATTTACATATTTGCAACATCCCGGATGAGCAAAGGAACTGCTCAAATAGTGAACATTGTTACAGGGACTAAACATTTTAATTTGGGGTGAAGTGAATTAAAATGTCATGATATTGATGGGGCGATTTTACTGGCTCTTCATGTACTCTTTACTTGACCCATCACTTGACCTGTCACCGCAGTTAGGGTGGAGTGCATGGTTTCCAAGACACAGGCAGGTCTTTCCAGACAAGCAGATACTGTATGCATAGACTGCTGTATAAAGGAGGAGTGGAGGTGGTAGCTGTCTGGACTGAGCATCAACTGGAGCAGAATAAATAGCAGAGGCCAAAGGCTTCCACCACCAACTCCAGGACGGCTAGGGAAATCACATTCTCATTGTATAGTTGTGTGGTGTTGTGTATAGTTGTCCCCAGAAACAAGAAGAACTGTGTGGGTGTGTGCATGTGTGTATGTTTGTGTGTCTTTATAATATATTATTGGATAGCAGTGGTAATTGCTACTTGTTCCATCAGAAAACTATTAGGAAGCATTCAGCACTGAAGTTTATTGCTCGTGTATACAGATTTGCAGATGTTATCGCAGAAACACAAGCATTTCACTGTACCTATCTCCAATAGTGCAGTAATACCTAGCAATATAAAATAAAAAAGTAATACACAAATAATCCAGAAAAATTAAGAAATATCAGGAGTGTTACGTGTGCTCCCTCTCTGGCCTCCAGGTCACCAGGCTGCTCGTTATGCCGCACACCTGTCACCATCGTTACGCACACCTGCGCGCCATCAGACTCACCTGGACTACATCATTTCCCTGATTACCCTATATATGTCACTCCCTTTGGTTCCTTCCCCGGGCGTCATTGTTTCTGTTTCTTGTCTGTTAGTGGTTCTTGTTTTGTATTATGTTCCGTTTATTAAAAACACTCACTCCCTGAACTTGCTTCACGACTCTCAGCGCACATCGTTACAACGAGCAATGTCAGAGACCGGAATATATACTGTACAGTTGAAGTTAGAAGTTTACATACACTTAAGTTGGAGTCATTAAAACTCGTTTTTCAACCATGGAGTTGATCCCCTTTAGCCCTCAGAACAGCCTCAGTTGGTCTGGGCATGGACTACAAGGTGTCAGAAGCGTTCCACAGGAATGCTGGCCCAGGTCGACTCCAATGCTTTCCACAGTTGTGTCAAGTTGGCTGGATGTCCTTTGGGTGGTGGACCATTCTTGATACACACAGGAAACTGTTGAGCGTAAAAAAAGTCAGCAACGTTGCAGTTCTTGACACACTCAAACTGGTGCACCTGGCACCTACTACCATACCCCGTTCAAAGGCACTTAAATATTTTGTTAAAATAAAATCAAAATGTATTGTTCACATACACATTGTTAGCAGATGTTAATGCGAGAGTAGCGTAATGCTTGTGCTTCTAGTTCCGACAGTGCAGTAACATCTAACAAGTAATCTAACAATTCCCCAACAACTAGCTAATACACACAAATCTAAAGGGGTGAATGAGAATATGTACATATAAGTATATGGATTAGCGATGGCTGAGCGGCATATGCAAGGTGCAGTAGATGGTATAAAATACAGTATATACTTGTGATATGAGTAATGTAAGATATATAAACATTATTAAAGTGGCATTGTTTAAAGTGACTAGTGATCAATTTATTAAAGTGTCCAATGATTGGGTCTCAATGTAGGCAGCAGCCTCTCTGAGTTAGTGATTGCTATTTAGCAGTCTGATGGCCTTGAGATAGAAGCTGTTTTTCAATCTCTTGGTCCCAGCTTTGATGCATATGTACTGACCTTGCCTTCTTGATGATAGCAGTGTGAACAGGCAGTGGCTCGGGTGGTTCTTGTCCTTGGTGATCTTTTTGGCCTTCCTGTGACATCGGGTGGTGTAGGTGCCATGGAGGGCAGGTAGTTTGCCCCCGGTGATGCGTTGTGCAGACGGCATCACCCTCTGGAGAGCCTTGCGGTTGAGGGCGGTGCAGTTGCCGTACCAGGCTGTGATACAGCCCTACAGGATGCTCTTGATTGTGCATCAATAAATGTTTGTCAGGGTTTTTTGGTTACAAGCCAAATTTCTTCAGCCTCCTGAGGCTGAATGTTTTTCCCATTCACCCTCTGAATTGGTCACATACACAATCCATGTCTCAAGGCTTAAAAATCATTATTTAACCTGTCTCCTCCCCTTCATCTACACTGATTGACATAGGGGATCATAGTTCATCTGGATTCACCTGGTCAGTCAGTGTCATGGAAAGAGCAATGTACACATAGTGTATAAAACAGCATGTAAACATTAATAAAGTGACCAGTGTTCAGTGACTATGTACATAGGGCAACTGTCTCTAAGGTCCAGGGTAGAGTACAGGGTGGTAGCCGGCTGGGACAGTGACTAAGGCTAGTGGTGACTGTTTAACAGTCTGATGGCCTGGAGATAGAAACTGTCCTCAGTCTCTCGTTCCCAGCTTTAATGCACCTGCACTGTCTCCACCTTCTAGATGGCAGCGGGGTGAACAGGCCGTGGTTAGGGTGGCCTTGATGATCGTCCACCCTCTGGAGAGCCCTGCCGTTGCGGACGGTGCATTTGCCATACCAGGCGGTGACACAGCACGAAAGAATGCTCCTAATGGTGTATCTGTAGAAGTTTGTGAGCGTCTTAAGGGCCAAGACTAATTTCTTCAGCCTCCTGAGGTTGAAGAGTCGCTGTTGCTCCTTCTTCACCACGTTGTTTGTGTGAAGGGACCATTTCATGTTGTCAGTGATGTGCACGCCAAGGAACTTGAAGCTTTTCACCCTCTCCACTGCGGCCCCCTTGATGTGTATGGGGGTGTGCTTTCTCTGCTGTCTCCTCTAGTCCGCGATCAGCTCCTTCGTTTTGTTGACGTTGAGGGAGAGGTTATTTTCCTGGCACCACTCAGCCTACAGCAAGGTGGGAGCCCTGGCAGTCTCCTCGTTGTTGGTAATCAGTCAGCAAACTTGAGAATTGAGTTGGAGACGTGCATGGCCACGCAGTTATGGGTGAACAGGGAGTAGAGGAGGGGGATGAGCATGCACCCCATGTTGAGGATCAGTGTGGCGGAGGTGTTGTTGCCTACCTTCACCATCTTTGGTCAACCCATCAGTAATTCCAGGACCCGGTTGCACAGGTAGAGGTTCAGACCCAGGGCCCTGAGCTTGGAGGGCACTATGTTGTTGAAGGCTGAGCTGTAGTCAATGAGCAGCATTCTTCCATAGGCATTCCTCTTGTCCAGGTGGTTGTGCAGTGCAATGGCGATTGCATCGTTCATGGATCTGTTGTGGCGATATGCAAATTTGTAGTGGGTCTAGGGTGTCGGGTAAGGTGGAGGTGATATGATCCTTAACTAGCCTCTCAAAGCCCTTCATGATGATAGTGAGTGCTACAGGGCGATAGTAATTTAGTTCAGTTACCTTTGCTTTCTTGAGAACGGGAACAATGGTGGACATCTTGAAGCAAGTGGGGACAACAGACTGGGATATGGAGAGATTGAATATGTCCGTAAACACTCCAGCCAGCTGGTCCGCACATGCTGTGAGGACACGGCTTGGGAGGCCGTCTGGGCCGGCAGCCTTGTGAGGTTTAACACGCTTAAATGACTTACTCATGTTGGTCACGGAGAACAAGAACACACAGTCCTCATAAGCGTCGGCTCGATGTTGTTTTCCTCGAAGCGGGCGAAGAAGGTGTTTAACTGGTCCGGGAGCGACGAGCTAAACACAGCTTATATTATTCAGAAGGCTCCAGCACTCCCTCTTAGGGCCAATGAATTATTCATTTTTTTCATTTCGTCATCAAAATAACATTTTGATTTGTATTAGGACTAAATTTACAGAGGAAGACAAGTTCCAGTCAAAACTGCCCTTTGAATTTGCCCATTACTTACTCTTTCCAATATTCATTACAATAAGCATGTGTTGAAACTTTCATTTTTTACCAGCAGTCCTGGTTTTATATTGTACGTATATATAATATCGTTTTTACTAATGATTGTATGCAATATACTTTATGTTGTATTGTTGAGACAGATCGTTGTTATATAAAACATTTCTATGTTTGACACCTGTTCATAATGGGTGAGTCTTAATCTGGTTGGTAAATCAACCAAATGGGCATCTGGCCACTGGCCTTCTGTTATAGTTTTTGCCTGTGTGGTATCAATTACAATAACATCAGATTCTACACATGCTGTACAGCTAAAACTTGTTCTTATGCGATGATTGCATCATTCCAATAGTGTATGGATGTTGCCGTAAGACAACTGAGCATTTCCTATGCTCTTGCACTGTCACTTTCTGGAGCATTAAATAATTTTGTCCAATTACGAGGACAAGGTATGTACTGTCTTTGGAGGTGTTCCTTACATCTGGTCTGTTTCACTGTATGTACAGGTAAGGTTGTAGAGAAAAGTTGCTCACTATCATATTTTGAGCTGATCGTGGTCTTTCCCTCAATTTATCTGTGTCCTTTTGGCACAAAGAAATCTTGAAGCAATGACTTTACAACCAAAGAATGTCCATGTCAGTCAGATGGACCCTCTAATTTGGCTTAGCTGTCAAGAAGAATTGTCCTTTCCCCCTATGGTTAAGCTGTACTCGGTGGCGGCCTGCCCGTTAGGGACTGCAACCCACTGTGATTAGTCCTGACTCGTTTCAGGAAATTAGGCGTATGTCGCGCGTCACTACTTCACAGGGGAGGCATTTTAACGTTTTTTTTTTTTTTTTAAATCAAAATGCGTTTTTTTTGGCAGAAATGCCTTCTGGAACAATCATGAATTATTATCCATGAGTTATTATATACAATTGAACTTGGACATTTACATACACCTTAGCCAAATACATTCAAACTCAGTTTTTCACATTTCTTGACATTTAATCAGAGTAAAAATTCCCTCTTAGGTCCTTTAGGATCACCACTTTATTTTAAGAATGTGAAATGTCAGAATAATAGTAGAGAGAATGATTTATTTCAGCTTTTATTTAATTTATCACATTCCCAGTGGGTCAGAAGTTTACATACACTCAATTAGTATTTGGTAGCATTGCCTTTAAATTGTTTAACTTGGGTCAAATGTAGTCTTGTAGTCTTCCGGTAGTCTTCTATAAGCTTCCCACAGTAAGTTGGGTGAATTCTGGCCCATTCCCCCTGACAGAGGTGGTGTAACTGAGTCAGGTTTGTAGGCCTCCTTGCTCGCACACACTTTTTCAGTTCTGCCAACAAATTGTCTATAGGATTGAGGTCAGGGCTTTGTAATGGCCACTCCAATACCTTGACTTTGTTGTCCTTAAGCCATTTTTCCACAGCTTTGGAAGTATGCTTGGGGTCATTGTCCATTTGGAAGACCCATTTGCGACCAAGCTTTAACTTCCTGAACTGATGTCTTGAGATGTTGCTTCAATATATCCACATCATTTTTCTGCCTCATGATGCCATCTATTTTGTGAAATGCACCAGTCCCTCATGCAGCAAAGCACCCCCACAACATAATGCTGCCACCTCCGTACTTCACGGTTGGGATGGTGTTCTTCGGTTGCAAGCCTCCCCCTTTCTCCTTCAAACATAACGATGGTCATTATGGCCAAACAGTTCTATTTTTGTTTAATCAAACCAGAGGACATTTCTCCAAAAAGTACAATCTTTGTCCACATGTGCAGTTGCAAACCGTAGTCTGGCTTTTTTATGGCGGTTTTGGAGCAGTACCTACTTCCTTGCTGAGCGGCCTTTCAGGTTATGTCGATATAGGACTTGTTTTACTATGGATATAGATACTTTTGTACCTGTTTCCTCCAGCATCTTCACAAGGTCCTTTGCTGTTGTTCTGGGATTGATTTGCACTTTTCGCACCAAAGTACGTTCATCTCTAGGAGACAGAACGCGTCTCCTTTCTGAGCAGTATGACTGCTATGTTGTTCCATGGTGTTTATACTTGCGTACTATTGTTTGTACAGATGAACGTGGTACCTTCAGGTGTTTGGAAATTGCTCCCAAGGATGAACCAGACTTGTGGAGGTCTACATTTTTTTCTGAGGTCTTGGCAGATTTCTTTTGATTTTCCCATAATGTCAAGCAAAGAGGCACTGAGTTTGAAGGTAGTCTTTGAAATTCATCCACGGGTACACCTCCAATTGACTCAAATGATGTCAATTAGCCTATCAGAAGCTTCTAAAGCCATGACATCATCTTCTGGGATTTTCCAGGCTGTTTAAAGGCAGTCAACTTAGTGTATGTAAACTTCTGATCCACTGAAATTTTGATACAGGGAATTATAAGTGAAATAATCTGCCTGTAAAAACAATTGTTGGAAAAATGACTTGTCATGCACAAAGTAGATGTCCTAACCGACTTGCCAAAACTATAGTTTGTTAACAAGACATTTGTGGAGTGGTTGAAAAACGAGTTTTAATGACTCCAACCTAAGTGTATGTAAACTTCCGACTTCAACTGTAATTCATGGATTATGTTTTAAATGCTCATAATAGTGTGGTAAATGTTTCTGTTTCTTAAATATTCGGATCAAAACAAGCTGTTAATTTACTTGCTGCTGTGCCGCTCAGTGACTGCCAGAAGCAGCAGCTCCGTGGGTGCATAGGCTGTGTGAATGTTGCTTGGAATGTTTTGCCAGCTATTTGTTATGAGGTGGAACTGTAAATGGACTGTCCTGGGGTGCTCTGAAATGTGCGCTCAGTCAGAACTTCTGGGTCTGCTCTAGTCTCCCGCACAATGAGTCTCTCACGCCAGACTTCTTACTTCCACACATGAGACTAGATCTTCTCTATCAGGTACAGATGGCACTAAAGCAAAAATAACATTTGAATTAACTTGCAAATAAATAATCATAACAGTCATGGGCACCTGGGACCTGAAAACCAGACATCTACATTCAACAAGAGTCGAAGGACAGAGGGACACACTAGCTAGAACCTTCTCATCATGGATCTGGTAGGACAAAAAAGCATGACGGTGGCTGGCCAATTTGATTGTTTCCCCTCATGGTGTTCATGTACTGTAGTATGATCAAATTAATTAATTTTGAGAAACATTGAGAAATAGTTTGGTCGATAAAAAAAATGATCTAATTGATTTTCCTTTTGATAATCAGCAAGCTAGCTTGTTAGCTCTCATGCCAAATTCAGGTCTTTCTAAACTAATATCTGACTCTGAAATATGAAGTTATTTCAGAATGAAAGTTAACTGGCTAGCGCATCATGCTTTGTGACATTATGTTAGCTAGCTATCTCCAGTTATATAATGTGTTTTCAGTTATTGCATCCGCATGCCTGTTACGTTCTCCCTGGTGCACTCGTTCGTTGGTGAGCTGGCTGCTCATTCTAAATAGTATAATCTAATCTGTTCAAAACAGTAGCAGCATGTGCAGCAGCAGTCATTCCGGTTTTGACATGCAAAAGTGAAATAGGTCTATTTATCCTGTTGTGCAAATGCACAGAACGTTTTATATATCTTCTCAAAGAAATTACCAGTAGTTGGAAAACTTGGCATCCTATTTCCTACTCAAACCACCCTGCGCCCCGGGTGTTCAGCCAATCAGCGACCGCCACTTATTATCCTTTCTTTTGAATCCATGTGATTCATTAGTCCTCGGATAAAGCCTGACGAATAATTGCACCGTCTGTGGAGAGGACATGGTTCAGCTGCGCTACCCTGTGCTTTTTCACTACTACTGATATTCCAGATCCCCTGCTGGGACACCCCCAGTTTACCAGCATGTGATCAAGACCCTCGTTTTGTATTAACCCTCTTTGATTTCTGTTTTCTTTTGAGTTTCTACAGAATTTCCTCTAGACGTGCTTTTGTATTTAGTCTACAGTCAACTGTTTGTGGTGACTTAACATCACCTGTGAAATGACACAGCAAGACATGATATCTAGTTGTTTATTCCCCCTGAAAAGATTTTGACTTTGAATGCGGTTTTTGTTTTGGTAGTGTGATCGTCTGGGGGAATCCAGCCCAAACAAATCAGTGCTGATGACATGCGTTGTAAATAAGGTGGGGAAAAGGATAGTAATGTTTAGAGGCAGGTAAAGGTCACTTGACATCGTGGTAATGGGATCACTCTTTGCCTCGTCGGTGTCTTGCAATCGAGTTTGGATATTTCTATGAACCCCTTTACTAAAAATAGCCCAGAGCTACATTGCAGTTATCCTAACGACAGCTTAGGATAAAGACTTATGTATTGTACTAGTATAGGCTACAGCAGAGAACATACCAATTATAAACTCTGATTCCCTATCTCTGTTATTGCAGAGTAGCCAGAGTATGCTCTGTGGGCCCATTATGGAACGCATCTCTCTGTTTGTCCAGCTCCTTCTATGCTGGGAAGATTTTCCAGCAAATAACCATTCATGCTTTGTCCGTCAGAAAATGGTTTCATCACAATCAAGGAGCTGCATATAGTAGTCTTCAATTAGTTGGAGGAGTTTTGATGTTCTTTAGGTCTTAGATTCGAGCATTGTTCTTTGTTGATGTGAGGGGGCAGAGAACCGACGTTGCTCTTTCATGTCTAAATGTAAAAAAACGAACAAAAGGCTCGTCAAATTTAAAGTCACTCACCCTCTAGTACTGTGTAGTTGGGAATGTGTCAAGGTAAGACATGAATGGCATGATGATTTGCACTTGCCTGACGACTCAAACTGAATTCTTCCGCTGCTCTATTGTTCGCTACATACTTCAGTCTGAGACTGCCATCATTGAAGTCATTTGTGAGGGGTGTCGTACAAAACAAAGTCCTCAATGATTGGATCATCTCTAACCAATCACAGTATCAAAGCCAATGCCGAATTTTCCAAATGCTGCTATAACTGCGTGTGTTCTGGCCCTGGCCGAATCCCCCGGTTTCAGTGACCAATCCGACAGTCTAGAATGGATTTCCATTCTCGAAATCGTTGGGGAGATACTCAGCTCCAGACTCCTTGCAGAGAAGAAACTTACGTCCGTGGGCGTGGCGTAGCACTTGGCCGTAGCAAGGAGTTTGGGTAGCCAGGCAAGATGTGCACCACACCATGCAGTAGTTCACCAAAGACGGTCCAATAGTTAAAATCACTCAACTGGAAATATCAGTATTACCAACCAGACAAAATTATTTACACATTTCTTTACAAAGTCAAAAGATAATAATACATTGGCAGGAAACTACTTGGCTATGCAAATGAGGACAGGTGAAGGGTGTTGATTTGCAGCTTGCCTAACAAGTTTTCTCATTATCTCTTACCATGCTACAAATGATCAATGGTGGTTATCATAATCACTGTACATATTCCTAACTGCCTATAATGTGGATGAGGGAGAAATTACATGAATTTAATTGGAATAACCCACTTGTTAATGTACTCCTCTGCTCTTACCTTTTGGCTCAGTTTGAGATGATTGCAGTTTGCCTATTGCTATTAAAAGCATTGAAATATTGCCTTTGAGCACAATCAAAACTAATGAGCGATAACAAACTATTCATTGTCTTAATAGAGCATAAATATCTCTGCAAACTTAATAGCAAATGTATTTTTATGGTCAATAAGGGTGGGATGCTCGGTGTCATTAAGTTAACAACCTTTCAGCAGTTAGTTTGTGTAGACATCCAGGTGCTCAACCCATGCATCACATACCTGTGGCTCTTGCCGTTTGTTTGTCTCGATGAAGGACGCTAATTAGCTATGTTTTGCAACAGGTGGAGCTCAATTAAGCATGTTTGACCTTGTTGATATTTCTGGGGGTTTAATAGTAGAAAGGCGTTCAAAGGAAGAAAAAAGCTCAAGTGCTTTAATCAGTGGAACGTTACTCAGGTATTCATTTCCCTGTGTATGTGCACCTTACCAAGCACGTTCAAGTGGCATTATTTATGAAAGCAAACTGGACACAGAGTTGTATGTTAAAATCTCCAAAGATAAAGAAAAGAAAGACCACGAGGGAGCTTTTCTCTTTCTGTTGTTTCCCCCAAATAATGGCTTCAAACGAACCCACTGTATATCCTGCAGCTGCTGTATTTACCCTCACCACCTCAGGCTATGAGGGCAGAGGAGAGAGAAGAAAGGAACCAGGAAGTTTGAAAAGAGAAGAGAGCCAAGGTGATTGTAGAGATACAGCTTCCAATTGGCTCATTCATCCCCCCCTCCTTTCCCCTGTAACTATTCCCCAGGTTGTTGCTGTTAGTGTTCTCAGTCAACTTACCTTGTAAAGGTAAATCAAATAATAATACAATTGTATCACCCTGTTGCAGGAGAACTTTCCTGGACATGTTAAACTTCTTGTGTATTTGAGGTTTAAAAAGGCTTCTAAAGTTTGTAATTTTCCACTTTGAAATTTCAGACTTGATTTTCCTTTACGAAAAATGTCCAATTGTTGCAGGATAATTTTTGGGAGAACACAACAGTTCACCTGAAAAAAGACTGAATCCAAACGTTACACTGTTGAATGTATGTGCATTTTACATTTACTGTACTTTCCACCGCATTTGTTGATAACAATATCTCAAGATATTCTGGATACATTCAGTAACATGATAAGAATATTCATGGAAAATGTGTGGTAGGTGCAACATAAGACAAAGAATGACAAAGGTTTGAGTGAGAGGACTAATTGGTGGTCTCAAGTGGCCAAACGCCTCTCCAAAGTGTGCACAGTTCCTAAGTAACTTCAAAGCACTTTTATGACTGAAAGAATAGTCTTCAACTATAAGGTGCTTTTTTGAGCTCTCCTAGCTGTGCCATTGAGGAACTAGAGCAGAACACTTGTAGTTGTTTTGTTGGGACACAACCCTGCATCCCCGCCATCACACAATTACTGTTGCTGTTTACGCAATCCTAAAACGGCCCATTGCACAATCTGGGTCAGGTGGGCATCATTTGAAAGTTTGTTCTATTGTCAACATGACTAGCTAAGTTCTAAAATACAATCTTACAGTGTTAGGCTTTCAAAAGACAATTCTGAGAAAATGATCGTCATTTTGGTGGCATAGAAATGAATCAGGTACGTACTCCGCAGCAAATTTATCACAATAGACAAACAAGCTCATTCTGTTCAGAACCACTTTTTAGTGCTTTATAAAAAAATGAATGTGAAAAAAACATAACAGAATTCCCGAAATCAAGCATTTTTGGCCGGAGAAATCACAAACAAAAAATTGCAAAATCCTGGAGGGACTGACTAACCTAATTGACAGAGTGAAAAAAAATAAGCTTGTATAGAATAAAAAATATTACAAAACATGCATCCTCTTTGCAACAAGGCACAAAATTAATACTGCAAAAAATGAGGCAAAGCAATTTACTTTTTGTCCTGAATACAATGATTATATTTGGGGCAAATACAGTACTCAGTACAACACTGACTACCCCTCCTGGGGAGTTTTTCAGAATAAAAACTAAAAACAATGGAGCTAAGCACAGGTAAAATCCTAGAGAAAAACCTGGTTCAGTCTGCTTCCACCAGACACTAGGAGTTGAATGTACTTTTCAGCAGGATAATATCCTAAAATACAAGGCCAAATCTACACTGGAGTTGCTTGCCAAGAAGACAGTGAATGATCCTGAGTGGCCGAGTTACAGTTTTGACTTAAATCTGCTTGTAAATCTATTAAATGGCTGTCTAGAAATGATCAACAACCAATTTGACAGAGCTTGAAGATTTTTGAAAATAATAATGTGCCAAGGTTGTACAATCCAGGTGTGCAAAACTCTTAGAGACTTACCCAGAAAGACATCACAGCTGTAATCGCTGCCAAAGGTGATTTCAACATTTTCTCATGGGTGTGAATACTTATGTAAATGAGATTTCGGCATTTCATTCTCAATATATTAGCAAACATTTTTTTAAACATGTTTTCACTTTGTCATTATGGGGTATTGTGCGTAGATGGGGGTGGGGTCTATTTAATTGATTTTGAATTCAGACTGTAACACAGAAAAATTTGAAATAAGTCAAGGAGTATGAATGCTTTCTGAAGGCACTGTACATCAAACACATGGTTTCCATGCAGGGCCGGTTCCAGTCATAAGCCACATCAGCGGCCGCTAGGGCCCCCAGAACTTTTTTTCGGGGAACTCAGTCGGGGGCTCAACTTCCTACTGAGAGTAAGAATAGTAGAATACACCAGGTACAATTTTGAAATTTGGTTGTGCATCATCAGTTTTTCTCTTGTTATGTCAGTCACTGACAGTCACTCAATTAGCCATGTCAGCTAACCATTTTTAGATTGGTAGTTAATCTAGACGGTTATTTAAACTTGTAGTAATCATAGCCAAATACCAATCGGCATGCAGGACTCAACCTCCAGGGGGCCCCCATTGATTTTGTTAGTCATTCTCACAATGATATCATATTAACATGGCATAAGTCATTACAAAATGTGTAGAATTGCAGGAAATTCATTTTAAAACTGCAAAAATATCTCTCTACCCCATGGCAAAATGGGTAGAATTGCAGGAAATTAGCTTTAAACTGAAAAAAAAAATTGTCCCATGCCAAAATGTGTAGAAATAGCGGCGTTTTTTTATCTCAATATCAAATCATTTCTGGTGTCATGACTCTCTCCTTGGTGAGGATCAAAGGTGCCAAATCAGCTTGGCACAGGAGAGGGGAGTTGGGCCGGTTTTATGACTTAACAGCCAGTCATAAATTGTATGCAGTAAAATACTCTTTCTTGGCTTCTAGTATTGGGAAGGAATGCGCTATGTGTAGAGAGAGACTCTTGCCGCCAAAACATTTTTCCAAAAAAAAAGGTAAGGTAAACATTATTCCTGACATCCAAATGTTTGGAATGGTTAGTAGGGATCTAAAGAATAATAATGTCATATTGTTTATTATTTTGTGATGTCATTAACTTCTCTAGGATATGTGGGACGCTAACGTCCCACTTGGCCAAAAGCCAGTAAAAATGCAGAGCGCCAAATTCAAATATAAAAATCAAACTTTCATGAAATCACACATGAAAGACACCAAATTAAAGCTACACTTGTTGTGAATCCAGCCAACATGTCTGATTTCAAAAAGGATTTACGGCGAAAGCACACCAAACGATTATGTTAGGTCAGTACATAGCCACAGAAAAACACAGCCATTTTTCCAGCCAAAGAGAGTAGTAACAAAAAGCAGAAATGGAGATAAAATGAATCACTAACCTTTGATGATCTTTATCAGATGACACTCATAGGACTTCATGTTACACAATACATGTATGTTTTGTTCGGTAACGTTCATATTTATATCCAAAAATTTGAGTTTAGGCGGGACGCTACTGTCTCACTTGGCAAAAAGCCAGAGCGCCAAATTCAAATGAATTACTATGAAAATTACTATAAAAATCAAACTTTCATTAAATCACACATGAAAGTTACCAAATTAAACTACACTGGTTGTGAATCCAGCCAACATGTCAGAATTCAAATAGACTTTTCGGCAAAAGCAAACGATGCTATTATCTGAGTTAGCACCATTGAAAACAAAGATAGATAAGCATATTTCAACCCTGCAGGCGCGACACAAAACGCAGAAATAAAAATATAATTCATGCCTTAACTTTGATGAGCTTCTGTTGTTGGCACTCCAATATGTCCCATAAACATCCCAAATGGTCCTTTTGTTCGATTAATTCCATCGATATATATCCAAAATGTCCATTTATTTGGCGCATTTGATCCAGAAAAACACCGCTTCCAAATTGCTCAAACGTGACTACAAATTATCTCAAAGGTTACCTAAACTTTGCCAAAAAATGTCAAACTACTTTTGTAATACAACTTTAGGTATTTTTTAACGTTAATAATCGATAAAATTGAAGACGGGATGATCTGTGTTCAATACAGGATTAAAACCAACTATAGCCAGCTTTCTGGTTACGCGCGTCTATCTAACAGGACACTTAATGTGACTCTCGTTCAAGATGGCCGTACTTCTTCATTACACAAAGGAATAACCTCAACCAATTTCTCAAGACTCTTGACATCCAGTGGAAGCGGTAGGAACTGCAAGCAGGTCAATTAGAAATCTGGTTTCCCAATGAAATCTCATTGAAAAGAGAGTGACCTCAAAACAAAAACATCTGAATGGTTTATCCTCTGGGTTTCGCCTGCTAAATAAGTTCTGTTATACTCACAGACATGATTCAAACAGTTTTAGAAACGTCAGAGTGTTTTCTATCCAAATCTACTATATGCATATCTTATCTTCTGGGGATGAGTAGCTGGTAGTTGAATTTGGGTATGCTTTTCAAACATGAAAATGCTGCCCCCTATCCTAGAGAAGTTAAGGAAGGTATAACGAAATAACTGTAATTTAGGAAGGAAACATATTCTATCTGTCAAATTGACATCTAAATGTTGTATAAAATGAATTATTAAGTATGAGAGTATTTTTGAAAAGATAGAAATTTGAGTTTTCTAATGAGATAATTGTTTTTCATATAAGCTATGCGTAGTCAGTAGCCACGCCCAAGTGAGCTCAGCATGACAGAACGCCCCTTTGGCCAGAGTGCTTAAAATGACTCGCTAAGAATTAACATTGAAGACCAAGTAGAGGTACGTGTGAGCCGGGCGTTACGAATGGTTAGACTAGACTAGAAAGCGTGGAGCGGTGGCTCCACTTTGAAATGTTTAGAAACTCTGAAACTCTCAACACAAGTGAAGAAGATAAAAATTACACCAGAACATTCACAGTCTGCAGCTGCAGATGTAAAAGTGGTCCTCGAACTTTGACTCGAGGGGGGAAGAGTGGAAGGAAGACATCCCATCTCAGACAACCGTTGGTGCATCTGAAGTATCTGTCTAACAAAGCTCTACAACTAAGGACATTGTGACCTCTGGTGGACAACCAGAGCATTACACCCATCCAGCCTCTTCCTCGTAGAAGGATCGATTGGTTTCAACAGAGAGACGACAGAGAAAGACATCTACGCATAAATATATACATTGTATTTCTGATCCAAATGAGCGGTATAAGAACCAACCGGGTTTTGATTGTATTACATGTCTAAACAATAATCTATATCGTGTGTGTTTATGTATTCTGTGTTATTATTTAGTTAGTAAATAGATAATCAAGCCAATTTGTGTATTGCTCATTCATCAACAAGGTTAGGGTGTATGCGGCGTTCAGAAGGAGACTGATATTAGGTCATGATTATTAAGTGACTGTTATCGATATATTATATATCTATATATCTTCCAAGAGATTAATTCGGGAGATGGTAACTCGTGGGGCGGCAGGTAGCCTAGTGGACAGAGCGTTGGACAAGTAACCGAAAGGTTGCAAGATCGAATCCCCAAGCTGACAAGGTAAACATCTGTCGTTCTGTCCCCTGAACAAGGCAATTAACCCACTGTTCCTAGGCCGTCATTGAAAATAAGAATTTCTTCTTAACTGACTTGCCTAGTTAAATAAAGGAAAAAAATATAAAAACAACTTATTCCGTGGTGCCCCAAATTTCTAATTAGTTAATTGTTATATGATTCATTTAATCAAGTTGGTTGATTCGATAAATAACAGTCGTCAGATTAACGATAGTCACGTCACGACACTGGGTTATAATTAAGTATCTTACTGTGATTGTTTTCAATTAAAATGGTCAAAAAGAAACAAAAATACCTTCTTAGGAAAGAGCAATTTCTCAAGCAAGAATTTTGCTAAGACTGGGTGGGGACGGGAAAACAGAAAATGTGCTGTTCTTGGCAGAGAAGTTTGGAATTATCTTTCTTATTGGTCTATTATCTATTTTACTGCATGGTGATGTCACCATGGAAGGCCAAAACTCTATCCCACCAAAACAGGCAGAAATCAGGCAGTCTTTTTCAAACAGCTCTTACGCTAAAAGGGCATTATCATCATATTCACAATTTCACAGTATTAGTCCAACCTCAGTATGGAAATATATATAAAACAGTTTTTGACTGGACTGAGCCTTTAGAATTGCAGGAAATTAACTTTAATACTAAAGCTGTCTCCACACACACACTTTCTACGCACCACAAATGACTATTTATGTATATGCCAAGCTAACCTGGGTTCAAATTATATTTGAGCATTTGTTTTTTTAGCCTGCCTGAAATGGCAGATGGGTGGTGTTTACACTTTTGTACTGGTTCCATTTCACCAGGCAAGCTGAAACAAATCCAGCTAAAATAGCATATGAACTCAGATCCAATGCCAAGTACAGTAAAGGACTGTATACCATACAGCCGGTTGGGGCCGTCCCAGTCTCAGCTGCAGACTGGCTTGGGTGATCCTTTGTTGACCAAAGCAGATTTGTCTTTTGTGAGGACTGTGGACATCTGATCGTAACTGATTTCTATCCCATTTTAAAGTAATGGGCTACTCGTAAATGTGTTGCAAGACTTTTGTCCATCTGCTTTGGCTCAATGCTACCAGCTTCCAATATTCTACCTCTCAGTCAGTTATTATCAATAACTGTGAGTGAGAGAGAGTAAGAGGGATGATTGAGAGACATATACAACAACATAACTCAGAAGAATTGCCAACATAAAAAGCCATAGGCTAATTCCAGTTGCAGGGACTGTTAGACTGTAGCCCTTTACGCTTGTACCCATATACGGGTTGAGCTCCTAAATTGGAACGTAGTAGCTGTACAGTAGCATGCTATAAAGGAAGTCAGAGCTCAGGCTCTGCACATCACAGCTCTGTATAGATTTTGACTGATAGACATTCTGAACTGTGTGCGACAAGAAGTTGCCCCCATCCCTCCCGGTAATTGGGCAACTTTTGCACATTTTGTTGTCTGAGTGAAGGAAATGCTGTAAATTAAGATGACTCGATGTATTTTGAAAGATGACACGTTTAGGATTATAATGAATACCACTTTGATATCATACAAGCAATTCAAACACCCGTGAGTCCAAATATGCACTTCACGTAACCCTAACCCATAGGTTGTTCTTTAATGGAATCCTCCAACATAATCCAGGTAATTGAATCATACTACACCGGCTCTGACGCTCATCGGATGTGGCAGGGCTTGCAACCTATTACAGACTACAAAGGGAAGCACAGCCGCAAGCTGCCCAGTGACACGAGCATACCAGACAAGCTAAATCACTTCTATGCTCGCTTCGAGGCAAGCAACACTGAGGCACGCATGAGAGCATCAGCTGTTCCGGACGACTGTGTGATCACGCTCTCCGTAGCCGACGTGAGTAAGACCTTTAAACAGGTCAACATACACAAGGCTGCGGGGCCAGACGGATTACCAGGACGTGTGCTCCGGGCATGTGCTGACCAACTGGCAGGTGTCTTCACTGACATTTTCAGCATGTCCCTGATGGAGTCTGTAATACCAACATGCTTCAAGCAGACCACCATAGTCCCTGTGCCCAAGAACACAAAGGCAACCTGCCTAAATGACTACAGACCCGTAGCACTCACGTCCGTAGCCATGAAGTGCTTTGAAAGGCTGGTAATGGCTCACATCAACACCATTATCCCAGAAACCCTAGACCCACTCCAATTTGCATACCGCCAAAACAGATCCGCAGATGATGCGATCTCTATTGCACTCCACACTGCCCTTTCCCACCTGGACAAAAAGGAACATCTATGTGAGAATGCTGTTCATTGACTACAGCTCAGCGTTCAACACCATAGTACCCTCAAAGCTCATCACCGAACTAAGGATCCTGGGACTAAACACCTCCCTCTGCAACTGGATCCTGGACTTCCTGACAGGCCGCCCCCAGGTGGTGAGGGTAGGTAGCAACACATCTGCCACGCTGATCCTCAACACTGGAGCTCCCCAGGGGTGCATGCTCAGTCCTCTTCTGTCCTCCCTGTTCACCCACGACTGCATGGCCAGGCACGACTCCAACACCATCATTAAGTTTGCTGACGACACAGCAGTGGTAGGCCTGATCACGGACAACGACGAGACAGCCTATAGGGAGGAGGTCAGAGACCTGGCTGGGTGGTGCCAGAATAACAACATAACCAAGACCAAGGAGATGATTGTGGACTACAGGAAAAGGAGTACCGAGCACGTCCCCATTCTCATCGACGGGGCTGTAGTGGAGCAGGTTGAGAGATTCAAATTCCTTGGTGTCCACATCAACAACAAACTAGATTGGTCCAAACACACCAAGACAGTCGTGAAGAGGGCACGACAAAGCCTATTCCCTCTCAGGAAACTAAAAAGATTTGGCATGGGTCCTGAGATCCTCAAAAGGTTCTACAGCTGCAACATCGAGAGTATCCTGACTGGTTGCATCACTGCCTGGTATGGCAATTGCTCGGCCTCCGACCGCAAGGCACTTCAGAGGGTAGTGCGTACGGCCCAGTACATCACTGGGGCAAAGCCTCCTGCCATCCAGGACCTCAACACCAGGCGGTGTCAGAGGAAGGCCCTAAAAATTGTCAAAGACCCCAGCCACCCCAGTCATAGACTGTTCTCTCTACTACCGCATGGCAAGCGGTACCAGAGTGCCAAGTCTAGGACAAAAATGCTTCTCAACACTTTTTACCCCCAAGCCATAAGACTCCTGAACAGGTAACCAAATGGTTACCCGGACTATTTGCATTGTGTGCCCCCCCCCAACCCCTCTTTTACGCTGCTGCTGCTACTCTCTGTTTATCTTATATGCATAGTCACTTTAACTATACATTCATGTACATACTACCTAAATTGGCCCGACCAACCAGTGCCAACCAGTACTGTTCAGTCGTGTGGTCAGGTGCCACAAAGAGAGACCTCTGAAAATTAAAATCAGATTCAGGTAACATTAATAATATGCATGTAAATCTCTCATGGCTCAAAGTGGCTTCATCGCTACTTGTTTTTGTAAGAAGTGTTGAAATACTGAATGCACCGAGGAATCTGTTTAAACTACTAGCACACAGCTTGGACACACATGCATACCCCACAAGACATGCCACCAAAGGTCTCTTCACAATCCCCAAGTTAAGAACAGACTATGGGAGGCGCACAGTACTACATAGAGCCATGGCTACTTGGAACTCTATTCCACATCAGCTAACTGATACAAGCTGTAGAATCAGATAACAAACAGATAAAAATACACCTTATGGAACAGTCGGAAATGTGAAGACACACACACAGGCACAGACACACATACTGTACACATGATAAAACACGCACTCTACACACACGTACACATGGCTGTTATATTGTAAATATGTGAAAGTGAGTAGTAGCCTGAGTGAACACACTAAATGTATCGGGTAAAGTGTTATTTTAAATATTATGTAACTGCCTTAATTTAGCTGGACCCCAGGAAGAGTATGGGGATCCTTAACAAATACAAATACCTGACCCAGATTGCAATTTATAGTGGACAGATTTTGGATTGCGTAAACAACAACAGTAATTGTGTGATGGCGGGAAAACAGGGTTGTGTTCCTAACAAAACAACTACAAGTGTGCTTGCTTTAGTTCCTCAACGGCACAGGTAGCAGAGCTCAAAAAGTGCCTCATGGCTGAAAACTCTTCTTTGTGTCATAAAACTGCATTGAAATTAATTAGGAACTGTGCACACGTTGGAGAGGTACGTGGCCCCTTGAAGACACCAGTTAGTCCTCTCACTCAACCCCTTGGATATGTTTTTGTCTTATGTTGCACCTACCCCACATTTTCCAGGAATAGTCCTATCATGTTACTGAATGTATCCAGATTCATTTTCAGATTTTGTTGTCAACAAATGCAGCAAAAAGTACAGTAAATGTGAAATGCACATAAAATCAACAATGTAATGTTTGGATTCATTCTTGTCAGGTGAACTGAGTCTTCCCATTGTCTCTAAACTGTTTCCTTTCAATTGTTACCATGATTATACATATGCTTTTCATATTTATTCTGTAATAAACATTTAAATTTAGCCCTTCCTCTCCATATAGGCCATATAGGGTTAAAAACTGTTTCCGAAAGTATCCCCCCCCAAACCCTACACATCTCCAGACTCATTCGATTAATGACACACCATCATCCGCCTCCGGAGGGACGTTGCTAATGCCATTAGGGGACCAAAAATGTTGGCCGTAGGCTTTGTTCTAGTATGGGACATCAACATCAAACCCTTTTCCCAACAATGTCTAGTGTTTGGAATGTAGCCTGAAGATAAGGATCTTTAAGTGAAGATGTCAGTTTCGTTTCGTTCGGTGTTATGTATTTCGGCAGCGCTAAGGTATCCGATGACTGTCCTGATCTTGCACGGAGATGGGGACAAAGCACCCTGTCAAGTCTCAAAAAAGGGAGTCTTTTTTTCCACTCCTGTAGCTGTGGAGTCATCTGTCTCCCGCACAAAGGGAAATACGATTTTGTTTGACAAAAAAACCCTGCCGGTACCATGCAAGCCACCCCCCTCCCCTTCAAAACACGGCTGATTCAACCACCCACACAAAAGTTGTCAGCCCTGACGGTTGGCACACAGGAACACTTAACTGTAAATCCATGTCTCCCGCTCAAAGCGGGTACAGACACATACTGTACACATAAACAGACAAGTACAAAGACGCAACAGACTGTTATTTGCACAAAAGGACATACTGTACACCCATGAAAATTATTCAGACTTGCATAAGAACATAATACTGAATATATATACACACACAGAATACATACACACACAGGGTGCACATGCTGAAAACAGAAATGGGCAAAAGGCACATGTTCAGATCACTATAAACACTATGTATTTGGTGTGCTGTTTGCACCACACGGGTCTTACGTGTGGGAGGGTGTGTGGGCAGGTTTGGGGGGCTTGCTAATGGAATTAGTCTGGGAGCAGGGTACGGATTGCTTTGTTCCCTTAGATGTGTTGCTTGTAAACAGTCTGTTCTGCAATTGCCTCAGTCTCAATTCTGTGATTTGTTCATTTCCACAATATACACCAATATAAAAGTCTCTCTTGCATGTAAATACTGGTTATCCACCATATTTGTTTGTGTGTTGTGCTTGTCTTAATGTTGTGCTACATTGCTGTGCTTCCAATGTCTCTTTGTTTTACTCTTGTGTACAAGCACTAGTTTGTTTTATTGTCCATTTCTATCCTGTCTTTGGGTCTATTAAAACACAATTAAGTGCGCTAGTTGAAAATTGAATGATTGTACATGCAATTATGAAAATATATGAGCATTTCTCTCTGCACTGATCTGGAATCAGGAAGGAATGACGAACTGTCCCTCTAAATCTAAGGGCTCGATTTAATCCGTATTGCTGAAGATCTGCGCGATTGAAATGAAAAGGTATTTCCGATTGAGCCGACATGCAGTGTTTACCGTGAATGCATTCTCCGCGAACACGGGAACATTGCCTTTTAATTTGTGTTGCGCTAACTAACTAGTGTTTTCATCAACATGCCATTACAGACCAATTTGTCTCAGCGGAGGTTTGTCAAAAGTGTGGCACAGCACACGCGTCCATTCCAAGTTGTTTCTTCCCTTGGCTCGCGTTGTCTGGAGAAAACAGATTCTGGTTCCCCTTAAAGCAGTGAAGAGGGGCTGAAGCCAAGTGTTCCCCTTCTCCGGTACCTCCAGGTCGGGTTCTGGCTCTGCCGCCTACCATCTGCTGCACTGTTTGCACCCATCATTGCAGGGCCTGTAATCCCGGAAAAAGCGCACACACAAAAAAATGTATTTCCTACCAACAGTCCAACTGGAGCTCAGTACGTGAAAACATGAATCCCTCTCTTTCATATGTCCACAGTAAGACTCTCCCTCAGGACTAGAGATAGCCAGTAGACCAACAACTCAGCTCCCATTCATAACTGCAAGGATTTTGGACAATATTAGCTCTGTGTTTCCTCGCTGTGGTTTTAACATCATATATTCTGAGTATTTTGTGTGTGCTTTACACGGTTGTGCCCTCTATGGAACACAATTAGGAGGGCGATAATCCTAAAAAACAGTGATCCACCCCCGTTGCTCCCTGCCACTGTTGAATGCTAATAAGCCGTTGTTAAAAAGATTCAGCAATGTTTAGGCAGCACTGATGTCAGATATGACACAATCAACGTTTGGATAAGTCAACCCGTAACTATGTATTTTACGTTCCCTCCAATGTGCAATGAATTATTAATCATGCTGGGGAAGGAGGCAATCTTCTTATGTTAACATTAAACATACTGACCTTTTGAAAATTGAAGTCGCTCATTAGCAAGCGACTTCAAGTGACTTCAAGTCTCTCTTGACTGGGTAATGCCTCGGGTCATCCAATAGACCTGAGATATTACGTGTTTCAGTGGTGCTTTGAGTTGGGGCCATTTAAAGCTCACATTTAGGTTGTGTCCCAAATTCGAATACACCTCCTATTAGAATACTTTTTATTAGGAATGTCTCAAAATCAACACGTGTGTTTGGGAGACTCGACTCATCCATGTTCCACTGAACTGCTCATAGGCACATGGCTGCATACATGATTATTCTATTAGCTGCATGTTATCAGTCATTTAATCAAATGAATGATGCTAAGGTTTCCATAGAAGCTGGTGGAAGTGCAAGATCACTGGCAGGCTTTGGTCTTATAAATAAATAATGCATCACTGCTCTCTTATGCTCTGTCTGTCTGTCTGTCTGTCTGTCTGTCTGTCTGTCTGTCTGTCTGTCTGTCTGCCCCCTTCCCTTTTTCCTTCCCGCCACCCGTTCCTGTAGCCAATTTCCTGTGTAAATTAATCATTAATGGTGATGTTAATATCCAACCCTACCGCCCTCACAACAAGAGGGCCATGTCCTCCTCTCTGCCGCCCAGTCATGTTCTTGTATGTGGACACAGCTGGAAGCGAGGATGTGTTCACTCCTCACAGATGCGTGTCGTGTCGTCACAAGACGTCATGGGGAGGGTTGACAGCAAGCTAAACATAGCAACCCCTGCAGTGCAGTGTACACATCACATTTACTGTAGGAGTTTATGAACATGCAATGTACAGAATGCTTCCTACTTTCCTCCCATTGTCCTCCATTACTGGCTGTAAATATAGGCTATATGAGAAAGCATCTAGTAATGCTCCGTTGATGTGCTAGTGTTCTAGCACTGCAGGAGCTGGGTTGAACACTTTGACTGTAGGAAATCAATTGTATCGTCCATAGGAATCACAAGGGAAAAATACACTACTATTGCGAATCCTGGCTTGAGACTTCCATTTATTTTTCAAACTTTAGCGACCACCAAGCTCTATCACACGTGTCAAACTCATGGCCCGCGAGCACATTCAACCCTTCCTGTGGGTGTTTGAGTAAAAAAATATTGACATGTATAGAAATTATAATAACCCTACATTTACAACCCAACATTTGTAGTCTCTTCACTCTGTCCAACATTCATCGAAACAAAAGCTAGACAGTCGTGGAACATCAAAAATTCCAAACGTGATGATAGAGAACTATTTTTTGCAAATTTTGATATCGAGGAAATATTATACATTTGAAATATTATACATT